>NC_086328.1:97403922-97663922 GCF_036172605.1 Pelobates fuscus
ATGTGGTGCGCATGCGCGGCCTCGCGCTGCACCAATCGCGTTCTTCATAGAGCGGCATTGAATGCCGCCCTATGAAGAACCTGAGCGCTTTACCGCGCATGTGCACGGAATGCGCGTTCGCGAGCTGAGCTGTCTGACTGACAGCTCAGCTCGCTTTCTAAAATTATCAATAAGGGGGGGACCTACTGTCCCCCCCCCGTGCCCCCACCCTGTGCGGCGGGTGGGGGCCCTAAAATTATCAATGAGGGGGGGACCTACTGTCCCCCCCCAGCCCCCACCCCTGAGCGGCGGGTGGGGGCCCTAAAATTATCGATAAGGGGGGACCTACTGTCCCTCCCCCGGCCCCCACCCCTGTGCGGTGGGTGGGGGCCCTAAAATTATCAATGAGGGGGGACCTACTGTCCCCCCCAGCCCCCACCCCTGAGCGGCGGGTGGGGGCCCTAAAATTATCAATAAGGGGGGGGACCTACTGCCCCCCCCGGCCCCCACCACTGAGCGGCGGGTGGGGGCCCTAAAATTATCAATAAGGGGGGGGACCTACTGTCCCCACCCCCGGCCCCCACCCCTGTGCGGTGGGTGGGGGCCCTAAAATGATCAATAAGGGGGGGACCTATTGTCCCCCCCGGCCCCCACCCCTGAGCGGTGGGTGGGGGCCCTAAATACAAACCCTAGTTAACCCTCCCCCCCCCCCCAAAAAAAAATATCTCCCTACCTACCCCCCTCACCCTAAAAATAATGAGGAGGGACCATTAACTAAAAACCTGTAAAAAAGAAAAAATGAGATAAAAACAACTTACCATTCGATGTTTTCTTTCTTCTAAAATCTTCTTTCTTCAGCCCCCAAAAAGGCCAAATAAAAATCCATAATAACCGGCGCAATTTAAAAAAAAAAAAAAACGAGCGCAAAAAAACCAATCCATGTTCACCCATGGAGGGCTCCGCGCAGACTGAGCTCCGCAGGGCAGGGGAAGGCTTATAAAGCCTTGCCCCGCCCTGCAATTAGGCTAAGAACACTCTGATTGGTGGGTTTAAGCCAATCGGAGTGCTCTTTGTCATTTTACAAGCATGGGAAAGTTCTTTGGAATTTTCCCACGCTTGTAAAATGACACAGAGCACTGTGATTGGATGGCTTGAAATCCATCCAATCACAGTGCTCTGTGTCATTTTACAAGCGTGGGAAAATTCCAATGAACTTTCCCACGCTTGTAAAATGACACAGAGCACTGTGATTGGATGGCTTGAAATCCATCCAATCACAGTGCTCAGTGTCATTTTACAAGCGTGGGAAAATCCCAATGAACTTTCCCATGCTTGTAAAATGACACAGAGCACTGTGATTGGATGGGTTTCAAGCCATCCAATCACAGTGCACAGAGCACTGTGATTGGATGGCTTGAAACCCATCCAATCACAGTGCTCTGTGTCATTTTACAAACGTGGGAAAATTCCAAAGAACTTTCCCACGCTTGTAAAATGACAAAGAGGACTGTGATTGGATGGCTTGAAATCCATCCAATCACAGTGCTCTGTGTCATTTTACAAGCGTGGGAAAATTCCAAAGAACTTTCCCACGCTTGTAAAATGACAAAGAGCACTGTGATTGGATGGCTTGAAATCCATCCAATCACAGTGCTCTGTGTCATTTTACAAGCGTGGGAAAATTCCAAAGAACTTTCCCACGCTTGTAAAATGACAAAGAGCACTCTGATTGGCTTAAACCCACCAATCAGAGTGTTCTTAGCCTAATTGCAGGGCGGGGCAAGGCTTTATAAGCCTTCCCCGCCCTGCGGAGCTCAGTCTGCGCGGAGCCCTCCATGGGTGAAGATGGATTATTTTTTTTGCGCTCGTTTTTTTTTTTATTTATTGCGTCGGTTATTATGGATTTTTATTTGGCCTTTTTTGGGGCTGAAGAAAGAAGATTTTAGAAGAAAGAAAACATCGAATGGTAAGTTTTTTTTAATCTCATTTTTTTTTTTTTACAGGTTTTTAGTTAATGTTCCCCCCTCATTATTTTTAGGGTGAGGGGGGTAGGTAGGGAGATAATTTTTTTGGGGGGGGAGGGAGGGTTAACTAGGGTCCCCCCCCCTTTGTATTGAGGGCCCCCACCCTTCGCTCAGGGTCCCCCCCCTTATTGATAGTTTTAGGGCCCCCAGCCGCTGCACAGGGGTGGGGGCCGGGGGGGACAGTAGGTCCCCCCTTATTGATAATTTTAGGGCCCCCACCCGCCGCACAGCGCTGGGGGCCGGGGGGGGAGGAGAGTAGGTCTCCCCCCCCCCCCTCAACCACTATTGTGGACAGTAAGCGTCCATGTGGGCTCGGGCTTCAGCTGTCCGCTGAAGCCACGCCCACAGCAGTGCTGACAGGCTATCAGCACACAAAGCGCGTTCACAGTGCTTTGTGTGCTGATAGCCCGTCTGATGTATTCACCCAGAATGCATCGGACGAGAGGCCTTTTTAGGGCCTCTGAACTCGGAAGTCCCTCTGGTGGCCTCTGATTGACTGCAACAAGAGGTGTTCCAAGCTTCCAATGTAAACACTGCATTTTCTCAGAAAATACAGTGCTTACAAGAAAAAGGCTCCGGGTAGCTGTAGCACTCACCTGAACAACCTCATTAAGCTGAAGTTGTTCAGGTGACTATAGTGTCCCTTTAACTATTGTGCGGAATTCCCTATATCTTTAATGCTTAGGGAAGTAGTTTACAGCTCAGAAGGGTTTTTCATGACCATAGTCCAAATGAATTCAACTCTGGCTATCCAGAGCAAAAATATTATATCAAACTGAGACAAGTACTACAATTGAAGCAAAAGTCATTGTGAGAGTATTATTGCTAGGAAGAGAGTTAATTTAAACAGTCACTAAACAGTCATATATATATGCATTATCTTTTTGTTAAAAAGGTAGTCATTTATTTTTCTATTTCCCATATCTTAGATACAACAACCCCTAACACAACATCTGAAACTACACCTTCAACAACTCAAGTTTCTTCACCAACTACATCTAAAACAACAACAAAAACTCCAGCAACCACCACCCCTACTACTACATCTGCAACCACAACAATATATACAACCACTGAAACATCGACATCAGAAACTACAACAAGCACTAGCTCCCCAACTACGACATCTGAAACTACAACAACATATACACCTTCAACAACTCGAATTTCTTCACCAACTATTTCTAAAACAACAACAGAAACTCCGGCAACCACCACCCCTACTACATCTGCGACCACAACAATATATACAACCACTGAAACATCGACTCCAAAATCTACAACAAACACTATAACTCCTACTACTACATCTGAAACTACAACAACATATACGCCTTCAGCACCTCCAGGTATTTCATCAACAACATCTAAAACAACTACAGAAACTCCAACAACCACCACCCCTACTACTACATCTGCGACCACAACAATATATACAACCACTGAAACATCGACATCAGAAACTACAACAAGCACTAGCTCCCCAACTACGACATCTGAAACTACAACAACATATACACCTTCAACAACTCGAATTTCTTCACCAACTATTTCTAAAACAACAACAGAAACTCCAGCAACCACCACCCCTACTACTACATCTGCGACCACAACAATATATACAACCACTGAAACATTGACTCCAAAATCTACAACAAGCACTATAACTCCTACTACTACATCTGAAACTACAACAACATATACGCCTTCATCACCTCCAGGTATTTCATCAACAACATCTAAAACAACTACAGAAACTCCAACAACCACCACCCCTACTACTACATCTGCGACCACAACAATATATACAACGACTGAAACTCCAACTCCAGAATCTACAACAAGCACTATAACTCCTACTACCACATCTGAAACAACAACAACACATACACCTTCAGCACCTCCAGGTGTTTCATCAAGTACATCTAAAACAACTACAGAAACTCCAACAACCATCACCCCTACTACTACATCAGCGACCACAACAATATACACAACTATTGAAACTCCAACTCCAGAATCTACAACAAGCACTATAACTCCTACTACCACATCTGAAACTACAACAACATATACGCCTTCAGTACCTCCAGGTATTTCATCAACTACATCTAAAACAACTACAGAAACTCCAACAACCACCACCCCTACTACTACATCTGCTACCACAACAATATATACAACGACTGAAACTCCAACTACAGAATCTACAACAAGCACTATAACTCCTACTACTACATCTGAAACTACAACAACATATACGCCTTCAGCACCTCCAGGTATTTCATCAACTACATCTAAAACAACTACAGAAACTCCAACAACCACCACCCCTACTACTACATCTGCGACCACAACAATATATACAACGACTGAAACTCCAACTCCAGAATCTACAACAAGCACTATAACTCCTACTACCATATCTGAAACAACAACACATACACCTTCAGCACCTCCAAGTATTTCATCAACTACATCTAAGACAACTACAGAAACTCCAACAACCACCACCACCCCTACTACTACATCAGCGACCACAACAATATACACAACTATTGAAACTCCAACTCCAGAATCTACAACAAGCACTATAACTCCTACTACCACATCTGAAACTACAACAACATATACGCCTTCAGCACCTCCAGGTATTTCATCAACTACATCTAAAACAACTACAGAAACTCCAACAACCACCACCCCTACTACTACATCTGTGACCACAACAATATATACAACGACTGAAACTCCAACTCCAGAATCTACAACAAGCACTATAACTCCTACTACCATATCTGAAACAACAACAACACATACACCTTCAGCACCTCCAAGTATTTCATCAACTACATCTAAGACAACTACAGAAACTCCAACAACCACCACCACCCCTACTACTACATCAGCGACCACAACAATATACACAACTATTGAAACTCCAACTCCAGAATCTACAACAAGCACTATAACTCCTACTACCACATCTGAAACTACAACAACATATACGCCTTCAGCACCTCCAGGTATTTCATCAACTACATCTAAAACAACTACAGAAACTCCAACAACCACCACCCCTACTACTACATCTGCGACCACAACAATATATACAACGACTGAAACTCCAACTCCAGAATCTACAACAAGCACTATAACTCCTACTACCATATCTGAAACAACAACAACACATACACCTTCAGCACCTCCAAGTATTTCATCAACTACATCTAAAACAACTACAGAAACTCCAACAACCACCACCACCCCTACTACTACATCAGCGACCACAACAATATACACACCTATTGAAACTCCAACTCCAGAATCTACAACAAGCACTATAACTCCTACTACCACATCTGAAACTACAACAACATATACACCTTCACCACCTCCAGGTATTTCATCAACTACATCTAAAACAACTACAGAAACTCCAACAACCACCACCGTTACTACTACACCTGTGATGACAACAATATATACAACCACTGAAACATCGACTCCAGAATCTACAACAAGCATTTTAACCCCTAGTACGACACCGGAAACTACAACCACCACCCCTGCTACTACATCTCTGACCACAAAAACATCTTCACCCACTGAAGCGTCTACAATCTCAACAACTGAAGCTACAACTGTTGAAACTACCACAGTAAATACACCATCAGAACCCCCAGGTATTTTTTATCACTTTAATCAAAACATATATTCATAGATTCATGTAATGTATATACATACATTCCTGCAGGTAAATTTAATAAATGTAAACACACAACTCATCAACATGATGTACTATATTTTGACCTAAATTGTCACCTGCATCTCATGTAAGTTATCAATCACAGATTAATAGATATACTATTATCAAATGCTTTAATGTTAACAATAAAACTCTCCCTTTCATAATCCCTTTTTAGATGTTGCTGAATTTAAAGGCACACTTAAAGTACCATAACCACTGTATCTTGATGTCGGGATTATGGTGTCAAGTGTGCCCTAGTGCCATTCCAGTGTACTTTATCAAAATAATTTAGAGTGGTTTGACAACTTACTTGAGTCTCCTAGGCTCCCATGGCCTCTTACTTTGCCCCAGGATTCTCCTACTGGATAATCCAGTGTGATCTAATACATGACCGCTCATTGGCTAAAAGCATCTTTGGCTAAGTGTGTTGTCAGCCATGTTTGGCTGAATAGCGCCAATAAGCTTTTCCTCTTTTAAAATGGTTTTGCAATTCACACTGGGGTGGTGCCAAAATACTCCTGGCACCATAACCACTACAGTTGGATGTAGTGGTTATGGTGCTTGGAATGTTTATTAAATATTTTATGAGCCCCTTTTGAACTAGAAGGGTTAACAGTGAGATTATACTTATGGTCAGTTACATTTTTGCTGATTAGTACAAATATATATATATATATATATATAAAGTGTATATATATATATATATATATATATATATATATATATATATATATATATATATATGCTTTATCTTTTATATGCTACATCTGTATATCTGTCTTTTTTCAAGTATTTTCTTTTTTTTTCTCATTTGTATTACCTTTTACAGTATATACCACAACACCAGAGACAACAACTGTGACACTGACTACCACATCATCTGAGTCAACAATATCCCAAACAACCATCTATTCTTCCACCATCTGCAGCTGTGTACATGAGGGGAAACCATACCCTCCAGGTAATTTAGCACTTTTTTACCATTTATATATTTCATTGAATGTGGCTTATACGGCTTAACCTTTCCTGCTCTATGAAAAACACACACTATACAGTCAATGTTATTGAGCAGTGTGTGATTTGATTCTGACATGTTACATAACATTATGAAGTCCACTATAATTGATCATTTTCTATAAGATTACCTCATATCAAATTAGTAATTGGTGGCAACAATACAAACTAATACAGGTATTCCTCACTTTATGATTGACCTGTTTAATGACGGCTCAGACTTACGACCAGCTCTCATTGTAGAGAGCTTTTGTATGGTGGGGAATTTTCCCCGAACTTGAATTAGAGGGATTCCTTGCTCTGGTGCATTTGTCTATGTTCGGGGAAATTTCTATCTATCTATCTCTCTATCTCTCTATCTCTCTATCTATCTATCTATCTATCTATCTATCCATCTATTTATCTATATCTAATAATCTACCACATTGTTTTTATTTGCTTGTCTAGTTAATAATTTTATATCTCAATTGAATTAATTTTTTCGATTCATTTTTGGAGAAGTAAAAATATATATATATATATATATATATATATATATTCAACCACCTGCAGTTTTGGAAAGTTTGGAAATCCATATAAAACAATGAAATATGACACAGGAGATGCATATGAACACTCCCTTGTATGCAACTTGCAGAAAGTAAAATATTTGCATAAAATCATTATCAAATCATTCTGCAGCCCTTTCAAGAAAACCTAGATATTTTCGTTTCACTCTTCTCTGCTGAAACAGTTCTGCTTTCCTAGAGCACGTTTGCTGGATGATGAATAATTTAGTTTAGTGATTTTTATCGTGCAACTTTTCATTCTGGGTATTCATAAATAAAAAGAGTCAAATTCTGTTATGCAATCACCATTAAATGTTTCTGGGCGAAAAACTTTTGAACTCTGTAGTGTCATGTATTTTTATTTTTTTTAATATTAATTATTATTGAGAAAAAGCTAAAACACTCTTGTTCAGCCACTAGAAACATTAATATATAAATACACAAGAAGAATTAATTTATAAATAAACAATACATATAATTACAGTTCTATATGTTAAAGGGATGCTATAGTCACCAGAACAACTACAGCTTAATGTAGTTGTTCTGGTGAGTATAATCATTATATGCAGGCATTTTCATGTAAACACTGCATTTTCAGAGAGGGACTTGTTGACCACTGGAGGGGCTTCTTGGCTCAGGGCTGCACAGTAGGCAGCACTGCCGTTCAGCGTCCCCACGCTCTGCATGGAGACACTGACTTTTCCTCATAGAGATGCATTGATTCAATGATGCTCTATGAGGAGATGCTAATTGGCCAAAACAGTGTTTGACCCCGCCCCCTTGCCGATTTTAGCCAAACCAATGCTTTCCCTATGGGGAAACATTGGATTGGATAAAAATCTGCAATGTTGATGATGTCACCAAGGGGGCAGGGCCAGCGCCGGCAGACCCTTAGAGAGCTGAAAATAAGGAGAGTTTAACCCATTCTGAGGGGACTATGGGGGGGCAAGTCACCTAAATGGTGGGTTTTCACTATAGGGTCAGGAATACATGTTTGTGTTCCTGACCCTATAGTGATGCATTAAATGTAATTTCAGCAATTTTGTACATAGAATGTACAGTCAAATATTTTAATCAACAACTCTTTGTCTTTCTATTTTTGTGTTTAAACCTTTGCCACGCATTAAAAACTTTGCCAGCCCAAAAATAAAACCAGATGAGCAAAAAGAATGAAAACAAACAAATAAATCGAAATTAAATAAATACATTTTGAAAAAAATAAATAAAAATGAAAATAAAAATAAAAGATATAAGTAAATCAATAATGGGAAAACAATTATCCCAGATATACTGGCAAAACAAAAAATATTTTTAACAACTGTAATTTCTTAAAAAACTCGTTTTACATTGTAGGTGAAATAACCAGTGGTGTCTTTAATCGGACATACTGCTACTTAATTACATGCACTGAAGACTGTGTGATAAAAATAACACACTGGATATGTGCCGCACCCACCACACCTGAAACAAGTACAGCCACCAAAAAAACACAATCAACGACAACAGCTACTACCACAAGCACTACAAAGACTCTTGCAACAACTAAACTGCCTGGCTGCCCATTTGATCCATTTCGTGAGGTAAGTTAAACATTTTCCTTACCTATAATTGGGCAAGTATGCGTTCAGGTTTTACACTAACTGGTAAAAAAGGCTCACTCTGAGAATGGATATGTCATTATGTGTATGGCCTTACCAAGAGACATTTTCAGTTTATAAAGTGTATTATACTGCGAGATCCTGCTATGCCAGATATATATCTATGTAACTTATAAGATTAATTTCTGATATGTGAATTGTTCATTTAAATGATACATACACTTTATACTTATATAGAAAGAATTATTTTAGGTTTTCTGCCATCTGGCCTTTTCTTTAATGTTATTGTAGTCTGCCATGGCTTAATGTGATTTATTATGTGCTTTAGGCTTTCAATGCAATGTCATACAGATAATGTATTTTTTTCTTAAAAAATGTATGGGAAATGAACTGCTGTTAACTTCTTGGACAGTGGCAGTTTTGAGGTTAACCCTCAAACATTAGAAACATTGTTAAAAACACAGTCAGGAACCAGTCAGTACATTGCAGTTAGTGCCCATCATGCAGAATATATAGCTTGTTTTTACGGACTGGCTTTAACCCCTTAAGGACCAAACTTCTGGAATAAAAGGGAATTATGAGATGCCACACATGTCATGTGTCCTTAAGGGGTTAAAGGGACACGCTGGACCTCTAAAGCACTTAGGTTTTTTGGGGGGTTTCTTTTTTGCATGGTCCATTTTCTTCCATTGCCATAGATTTTAAGGAACAATGTTCTTTCTACAATTACTTCTTCCAAGTACATCTTTTTCCTACATAACCTCTATGAAAACCTTCTTGGCATATTAATCTTCGTAACCTTGCTTTTGGAAATCTCGTTTTAATCGAACATACATAAAGTCCATCTTTGCTATGTTTTTGCCACTAACTCATTTTTTTTTTTTTTTTAATCTGTAGCACAATGAAACCTGGATGTTGTGTAACTGTACTATGGCTAGATGTTTGGAAAACAACACTGTAGAAATTATTGAATTAAAATGTGAACCTCCGCCCATGATCAAATGTGCCAGTGGGAAACCTCCTATTGCTGTGCCTGATGATGATCTTTGTTGCTGGCACTGGGAATGTGAATGTGAGTAAACAAACATATCCAACAAATATGCCAAAAACAAATGGGTTACAGTAATTTGATTTAATGAGTCAGAGTAGAGGAGTAAATTTATATACAAACGATGCAGGTTCCTTGCACTTGATAGCCTTAATAATAGTTCCTTGCCGATGTGCTAAACCAGGTCTAAACACAAGAAAACAAAAGCGGCAGCCCTCGAGGGTCCTCAAAGTGAAGATCTTCTGTTGGTCAAGAGCATATTCAAACTCATAATGTGCAAATGGTTAGATCGATCTAACCATTTGTGTTTTTTGTGTTTCAATATGCAATGAAGCAACAGTAGAATTATGTTGACACATGTGTGTTGATTTGTTAAATATATATGTATATTTATGTAGAGCGATTTAAATTTGGGATATTCATTTTTGTAACAAAACATACAGCAAAACATTTATTATATATTAAAATTATGAGATTACAGTTTAAATTATCACCATAATTGATAGAAGTATGGATGTCATTTCCCTATGGTGTTACTATTGCTCTGTGTTATGATCTCATTTGTAAAATACTTATTACAAATTTTTATTGGCATAATTTATAGGTTCAACTGCAGTTAGATTTTTTCATTTGATTACAGTATATGATTATGTCCTTTAGGTGTATGCTCAGGTTGGGGTGATCCCCATTATGTGACATTTGATGGGACCTACTATAGTTATCAGGGAAATTGCACGTATGTCCTTGTGGAAGAGATTATTGAGACTGTTGACAATTTTGGTGTCTATATCGATAACTATGACTGTGGAGCCAGAGATCGAGTATCCTGTCCTCGCAACATCATCGTCCGCCATGAGACCCAGACAATCCAGATAAGAGCTATAGACCTAGACACCTTCACTTTACAGGTAGGTTGAAATGCAATCGCAAACAGTTACCCTAAGAGATAAAGAAAACCTGCATAATCCTTGCTTCTCTTAATACTGTCACTAACATGTGACCACCAGCTTTATGGTAAAATAAAAAAAACAAATGCCGAAAGAAGCCTTCTCTATAATTCTATGCCGCATTATTACTCAAAACTAAGTAGCTTTCAGTTAAAAATGAGTGCACTTCATAACAAAAATATTTTAAGAAAGTCAGTTATGAAAATAGATTTTTTCATGGAAAATTCAGCTAAAGGATATTTATGCGTTAAACAATGAAAATACATTCTCTTTAAATTGTATTTTTTTCAAGTGTAATAAATTTGGAGCACACATTTTGTTTCATAGTTGTAACCTATGTCTAGTAAAGTTTATTGTATTGATATGATGTTTGCAACAAAACACCATACGGTATGATTCACACAATTGAATTTGTTTTTTTTTAGGTTGTTGTAAATGGTGACATAGTGGGAACGCCTTATAAGAAATATGGTGTGAAAGTATACAGATCTGGCATTAATTATGTGGTGGAAATACCGGAATTGAAAGCCAACATTACCTATAATGGCTTGGCATTTTCTGTGAAATTGCCATACAAACGATTTGGAAATAACACACAAGGACAGTGCGGTAAGCTTCTGAGTTCTGAAATTAAAGAATTCCATGTGCATTCTGGATAAGGGCACAATGAAGAATTTGCTAAATAAATAAATAAATGTTTGTACCATGCACTGATTTACTTTATATCTTGACATTACAATGGAATCTTTTGTTTAAGTTATCTGTTGTTGCAATGCAACATAGTATCATTATAGTAATTTAGCATGGGAAACAATAGAGATTCAGCCTTTCTATCATTTTATTTAAAACCCAAGTAAGTGACACATGCCCAGAGGACTGATCTCACTCAACAGTCTGTTTTACCAAACCACTTGTACTTTACGTAGGTACTTGCACTAACAACCGGACGGATGACTGCATGTTGCCTAGTGGAAAGATCATATCAAACTGTGAGATCATGGCGGATGCATGGGTTGTGCCTGACCCAAGGAAGCCTCAATGTAGTGGGACCTTACAGCCTACAGGACCTCCAAAAGTCACTGTGCCTTCAACTTCCTGTAAACCCTCACCACTGTGTGAGCTCATCAAGGCACCGTAAGATCTGGAATTTCTCTTTCTACATAGCCACTTTACTGGAAATATGTTGCTTTAGCTATATGTATTACAATTGTCATTAAGCATTGTTTTTCCTTTTTTTCAAAGGTTATTTCAACAATGTCACAAGTCACTTCCACCTGAAAACTTCTACCAGGCCTGTAATTTTGACAGCTGTCATGTTCCAAACAGTAACATTGAATGCACCAGTCTGCAACAATATGCTCTGATGTGCGCCGATCAGGGCATTTGTGTTGATTGGAGGAGTCATACTACAGAATGCAGTAAGTTTGTTTGCCCATCAATCAAAAAAGATGGATGATGTACAAAAAAACAAGGACACGTTTCTCACAATCCCCAAATCCCTGCTTCATTAGACTATGACCCAGTCTCCATTCCTTCAAAAATAATTGGAAACTCACTTTTTCAACAAATTGATTAAACCAAGACGTTTCCCTCCCCACATCATGGTAACCCACCTCTTGCCCTCTCCTGCTACTGTATCAACCTATTTTTCCCATACATAAAATTCATCTTACCGTTACCTTTTGTTCCACTTTATAAATAATAATAATAATAGTAATAATTGCATTGCCAAATATTTAATATTCCGATTCAAAAACTAGAACAGTTTTCTTGAAATGTCTTTATATCTGGAATGTGTTAACTTATATATTTATTTATGAATACATTTATTTCCCTTTCTTCCAGAACTTACCTGCCCTTCACACAAGGTTTATAATGCTTGTGGCCCAGCCTTACCTAAAACTTGTCAAACAACGTAAGTGATGTTTTTTTAACATTAGGAACACAAATATTTAGATACAAAAAGTTGCATTCAAGTCTAAAACATTGTACAACTACAACTTTTTTTCATCGACTTTTTTTAAATAACAGTTTTTAAAAATGTCATTATTTTGAATATTTTATAATGCGATCTTCTTGATAATTGGGTGATACATTTTTGAAAGACTATGTATTTTAAAATATTTGGATTATGGACTCACTACATTTCAGACCTGAAGAAGAAGACCAGATTAAAGATAAACAAATTGTTGAAGGATGCTTCTGCCCTCACGGCACCATGCCTTTTAGCTCTGCTGTGGATGTCTGCGTGCAGAACTGTGGTATGTGTAAAATAAATTATTTTCTTAAAACACATAAACGCTCATGTAAATGAAAAGCTAAAAGTTTTGATTGGTAGATTTTTTTTTCCCTTTTCATTCAGTAATTAGTAAACATTGCTACTATGTTAGAAGTAGATGTAGAGAATCTGAAATATCAGGAGAGTAAGCAAGTCACCAACTATGGATGGCATCTTGAGCAAGGTAGTGAGTTTTAAAAGTGTTAGATACCAATTTTAATTAATTACATTCTTATTTGAGGAAGTGAGATGAGATTGAGATCAGTGGAGGCTGGCAGTTCCAGAGAACTGGGTCCCCTTGAGTGCCCAAGTTAGAGTGCAGATGTAATAGGTAAGAAAGAGAATGGTCATTAATTGGTATTTAATAATTAGGACACACATACCTGTACATTGGAGGGTAGATTTATGAATGCATTTGTATGTGTACCCATTAAGGACCAAACTTCTGGAATAAAAGGGAATCATGACATGTCACACATGTCATGTGTCCTTAAGGGGTTAAAGCCATTTCTGTCCTTCTAAAAACTGTATATAATATGTGTCGGTGCAATAAAATAGTAAAATGCAAATTGCAGTTGAATGCAAATTGCAGTTGAATGCAAACAGCAAAAAATTGCAAAAAAATTCCGTTGTCATTAAGTGAAAGACAAGCTTCTGAAGCACTGTCCTTAAGGGGTTAAATACCGATCACAGGCTGCATACTGCGGTCACTGGGCACAGGGGGGCTGCCTGTGGGGCCAGACATGCCCCCTGACCGCGATCTGCAGCAGGGTAATAGCGCCGGCCACATGGGCGGCAAGAACAACTAGGACTTTCTATGCCGTCCTCTGGCGTTTAGAACCAGCCCCTTAAGGACGGCATAGAATGTCCTGCGTCCTTAAGGGGTTAAACATTTTTAAAATGTATTATTTATTCATTCCGAACTTTAAAATATGAGATATATTGTCATATTTTTCTACCCATTGCTAGCTACCTTACTTATGTCAAACATTTCCAAGAAATGACTGTGGCATTATAGAGATAGGTAGATATAGGTATTCCTCTGTAAGAATGCTTACTGGGAGCAATCTACATTGAACACTTTAGGTTATGTGTGAAGTTAATGTGAAAAAGTGTATTTAATAATATAACAGCCCAGTTTAAAAAAAATATATTTTTCCCCTTCTTAATCAACTTACGCAATTTTTAATATGGTTCTAAATGCACAATGCAAAATATCTAAAGTGAAAGCATCAACTATTATTTGGAAAACTTTTTAAAATGTAACTAACTTAATGATTATCTCTTTTTTTCAGGATGTGTTGGTCCAGACAACATACCTCGGGAGGTATGTCTTGATGATTAATAACATTCTTGCTAATTTTAAAAATACATATGTTGGCACATTGGCAAGTCATAAAAAAGGTCCCACCGCAACAGTGCGATATTTTGGAATTTATAACCACATTATTCCCAAGAAAATAAAGTTTTTTTGTCATGGCTAAAACCTCAGTGATTTTAGGCACTTGCCTAATTGGCCTAGTACACAATCCTACAATTGTCCTTAATTAGAAGATTATGTGGACACTGAATTTAATACTTGACTCTCAGTGGTAAAATGGACATCAGATGCATTAACTTTCAGCATTTTTAAGATTTTTAAATGTATCCAGGGTGCTGTTTAAACTGTAGGAACACAAATTGTTCTTTAGTAGCTAATGGTAATTTCTGATTTGTTTTATTTTTAGTTTGGAGAGATCTTCCAGTTTGATTGCAAGGACTGTGTCTGCAGAGAAGGTGGCAACGGAATCACTTGTTCTGAACATCAGTGCCAGGAGAAGACTGATGTGCTCTGTGAGCTGGATGGCTTCTACCCGGAGATCGTAACAAGCTCCACTGATTCTTGCTGTCAAGAGACTGTGTGCAGTAAGTCATATTTCTTTGTCCACAGGCCATGCATCCTTAATTGTTAAACTATTATTTAATTGACATCTATTACAGTTACAACACATATATTGATTCTGTATCCTCGCCATCACTAAATTAGATGCCCATAAAGCACATCTCTCTAAAATGTCATCTTGAAGAGACATAATTCATCTCTTAGAAACATATTCTTCTACCTGGCACAACACACTCCTAAATATTGTGCATTGCCTTAGCTTTTGTAGATAGATCTACAGCTATTGGTACATTCTAACTATTTGAAATGGGCTGGCTCCAGGAACAAGAGAAATATCAAATTAAATATAATTTGTCTACCTCTCCCAGCGCTCTTTTAGTGTTTCTTTCTCTGGCTCTGCTTCTTCTCCCCAACTCCTCTCTGTTGGTGTCCCCCAAGGTTCAGTCCTTGGTCCCCTACTGTTCTCCATCTATACTGCCTCCCTTTGTAAACTCATTAGCTCCTTTCGCTTCCAATATCATTTCTATGCAGATGACATGCAAATCTACCGGTCCTCTCCTGATCTCTCCCCGTTCCTCTTGACTAGTGTATCTGACTGCCTCTCTGCTATTTCTAACTGGATGGCTGCCCACTTCCTTAAACTAAATTTGACCAAAACTGAAATTCTGGTCTTTCCTCCCTCAAGTGTTGTTACTCCTGTGTCTCCCTCCCTCCAAGTCAACGGTGCTACCATCAGCTCCATCATGCAGACTCGCTGCCTAGGTGTTCTCTTCGACTCCGACCTCTCCTTCAAGCCTCATGTTCAATCTATCGCCAAATCCTGGCATTTCCATCTCAAAAACATTGCGCGCATCCGCCCCTACTTAACGCCAGATGCGACTAAGATGTTGGTCCATTCCACTGTCCTTGCTCACCTTGACTACTGTTATCCGCTTCTCAGTGGTCTTACGTGCTCCCAGCTTGCGCCATAATGAATGCGGCAGTGAGGCTCATCTTCCTGTTCGCCCGCACCTCCCATGCCTCACCCTTCTGTCAGTCCCTACATTGGCTTCCTATAAAATATAGAGCTCAATTTAAAATTCTGGCTCTTGCTTTCAAATCTCTACATAATGCTGCTCCCACCTATCTATCCTCCCTTATACACAAGCATGTCCCGTCTAGGCCCTTACGATCTGCTGAAGACTTACGTCTATCTTCTGTCCGTACGCCCACCTCTGATGCTCGCCTTCAAGATTTATCGAGGGCTGCACTGTTCCTGTGGAACTCACTTCCCTCCTCTGTTAGATGCTCACCCAGTCTCCACTCCTTCAAAAAATCCTTAAAAACCCACTTCTCCATAAAAGCGTATCAATGAAACTGTTAATAGCTCCTGACTGATTCCTCTTCTGCAACTGTCACTAGTATAATACTATCCTTAAATTTTTTGTCATTTTACCCAACTCACTCTAGCATGTAAGCTCATTGAGCAGGGCCCTCAACCCCTCTGTTCCTGTGTGTCCAACTTGTCTGGTTACAACAACATGTCTGTTCGTCCACCCATTGTAAAGCACTGCGGAATTTGATGGCGCTATATAAATATCACAATAATAATAATAATAATAATAATGTTAGACTATCTACAAAGTACTTTTAGCATGAAATAAAAATGAACCCAAGATAACTATAAGTCCACTTATATCCATAACTATCTATATGTCCATCTATCTATCTTTATGTATATCCGTCTGTCTGTCTGTCAGCCTGCCTATTATTGATGTTGCTATACTGATAACTAATTGCTGATTGATACAATTCCAAGAAATAGACTATCTGAAACAGAAAGTATAAATATTGATGTGAATCAAAAAGGATATCTGGCTGTTGGTCTCCAACTCCTGGTATCTTCTGAATATGGATCAGATATAAGACATAAAAGTAGGGAAAAATGCTTTTATTCCAACAGTTAAAATAAATATTCTATGCATCCACTGCAATAGAAAATGGATAAACAAATGGATACAAAGTAGTAGTAGTAAGTCAGCAAGTAATCCACACAACGCGTTTCGACCATTAGGTCTTCCTCAGATGTATGTCTTATCCTTCTGAATGTGCCCTTATATATGTCCCGAATTTGAAATTTGGTGCCATTCGTTGGCTTGCCAAACGTCATTCTATTTTTGTATCCGGTCTGACTTGCTTCCAATAAATATTGATGTGAACTGCTTCTCTTTTCAGAATGTAACCCAAGTTTGTGCACTAAGACACCTCAAAACTGTAAGCTTGGATATGAAATTGTTGGGGAAATTCCAGATGGACAATGCTGTCCTATCTACCGATGTGGTAAGTTATATTTTAATATACACTACGACTACCTACTTTTACTACTACAACTTTTACTAGTAATAATAATAATAAAATTGCTTTGCCAGGAAATTCATTGGTATTATGTGTGGAAATAGAAACTATTAACCAGGCACATTGCTTACCAACATAATCCTATGGGATTAATGTATGGTCTGTTTCTTATTGACAAATTAATTTACTTTATTTGAGCATGAACATTTTTCTAGTTCTTAGAATTATATGCTATTTGGTCACAGTCTAAAAGCTATTTGTTGCTTACACACAGAAGTTAAAAAGTCCTTGTTGAATTCTATTCTTTAGTTGAAGGGTTCTCCTAACATATTACAACCGGTTTATTCTGGGCTAAATACAGTAAAATAAAAATGGTTTATTTATCAAAGCAAAATTTGTGAAGTGAATCGCACAATTTTGGCCAAAATGCAACAATAATTGCATAATAATTTTGTTCAGTGCAGATTAATGTTGAACGAGATCAGCACTTTTAGCAAAATCTTCTAAATTCTAAATTAAAATATATTTAAAGTAATGAATTACCTCTGTTTTATGTTATAGTTCGAAAGAACGTCTGTGTTCATGGACATGCTGAATATCTGGTAAATAACACAGATTATTTTATATACTAAAAAAAATCAAATGTCCCTTAACATGTTCATATAACCATGAGATTAATATGTTAACATAATTATAGTGATTACAGGAATGGACAGAAATTGTTGCCATAAGGCAAATGTTTCAAAAATCGAAATCTAGTCCCCCATAGGAATTCTTTGCTTAGAGAATATTTATTAAACTTTTAAAGAAACCCTACAACATAGGAAAGGGAACAAGTTTATTTTTTCTAATAGACAGGTGTGTATTTAAATAATGTATGCAATACACAGATGGAACATATGAAATCCAATAAATGAATAAATAAATAAATACAATAACCGCGTGAAACATTTATAACTGTCTGAAACATCTAACAATAATATAAAACTCATAATATTTCAGCCTGGATCTCCTGTTTATTCTGACAACTGCCAGATCTGTGTGTGTCCTGCGAATGCTAGCGTTGAGACAGGGCTACAGATACAATGTACCCGTGTTGCCTGCAATGTTATTTGTCCAGAGGTATGTACATATTCAACATGAGAAGCTTTGCATGATCTCCTCTGTGCCACAATGTAGATATAAAAGATACGCATAATTTGCAATTTTTACAATTGCTAAATGTTGATTACAACAAGAATAAGATGCATTCTTCCATACTATAATCCAAATACAGGGCTTTGAACTGAGGATGGACGCTGGAGACTGCTGTGGTGCGTGCGTGCAGACCCATTGTGCTGTGGAAAACAACGACAAATACATACTACTGAAAGTAAGTGTCTGTTAAATGAAAGCCTAAATAGCTGGAAATGTAAGTTACAAAGAAATTATGACTCTGTTTACTTTGAAATATATATATATATATATTTATTTTCCTTGATAATAGGACATTACACGTCACCACTAGAGTCGTGCAGTATGGAAAAATACACTCCAACATTAATATAGCACACATTTGATGCAGAGACCCATGGGGTAGAGGTGCAATAGACTTGATTGTTACAGAGAATGATTTTGAATATAATTAAACAAAATATCAACTAGTTTTGTTTGATCTGTGATGTACAATGGAGGTAGTTGTATTGTTTTTTCACTTTAGAACTTTAGAAACGATGTAGGCCATCCCTACAATATGGTAGACAAAGCACCCTTTCTGTATGTTGAGAATTAATTTTCTCTAATGACTGGTTCTGTTATAGCATAAAAGTGGAACAAATATCCTGCCATAATGTTCCAAAACTCTATATAATGAATGGTCTTCTGCCATCCTAAATATCTAAGTTGCTGTTCTGTGATCCCTTAATCCTTTGTAATACGTTATATGCTTCATGTGCACTTTTTTGTGTTGAGAGAACCCTTTGACTTTAATTCTAAAATATACATATATGGTACAAGAAAGTTTTTGGGGGAAAACAATCAATTTATCTTGTATTTTACAGCCTGGGGAGACGGTGAATGCTGAAAATGATAACTGTACTTTGTATAGCTGTACTGTGATTAGAGATCAGTACATCACTTCTGTGTCTCAAATATCCTGCCCATTCTTTGATGAAGCCAGATGTGAGCCTGTAAGTATTCTTAAGTATTTTCTTAGATTTTGATATACCTTAAATCTATTATTGATAATTTACCATTCAAAACTAGGCATGTTTTTCACATTAATACTAGTTTTTCCAATGCATGATTCTGAACAAGATTATAGGCAACAAATTTAAACATTTTAAAATATTAACTGAGATGACATTACAGGTATTATTCAGATTACAGATTAACATTGTACATAGTTCTGAATACTGAATGTATGGTTTCATGTAAACTAATTTCAGTCCTTAAGTGATAAACTCCAGCTATAATTTAACTATTTGAATATTCAGATTGTAATTATTAATATAGTATTATGCTGAGCAGTGCTTTCCATGATCCTATAATTTGGAAATAAAGTTTGGCATCTTTGATATAAAATCAGTGCCTATGCTTTCAAATGCAAATGTGACCACTGGGTCAAATATGTGCCGACACTATCTTACAAAGACTGGTGAAATAGTTTAGTAGGGTCAAACATAGCTTTTACTGCTCATAGATTTGGGGCTCATAGGTTTTCTGAGCTAAAGTAAGGAAGAAAAAGAAATTGCATATAGTCTTCAAAGGGTGATGTAGTAATTTAAAATGTATCATTGAATGGTCATTAATTGATTTTAATCCACTGTGTCATCACAACATATTTTCTGAATAAGGTCTGATATATTCTTATCTGCATGGTTTATTCACAGGGCACAGTCCAATTTTTACCCAATGGTTGCTGTAAGATATGTAAGCACTCAATTTTCTTACATTTTATTATGTTTATAAATATCATGTAATTACTTAGTTTACATTATACATGTATATATAGGCATATGTATAACATTGTCAATATGTCATTATTTTATTATATTGTAAAATGCAACTTGTCAAAAGTCCAATTTTCTTTCTCTTTCTTAACAAACAATTTTTATATGCAACTTATAGATAGACAGACACAGGTAGATAGATAGATATCGAGATAGATTACAGATACAGCATAAGAATATTGATTCTTATATATAGATAATTATAACGTACAGTCATAACTCCTTGACAAGAATGTGAGTTGTTCCAGTGTTCTGCATATTTTAAGCCCTTTTTTCTGTCCTTATTTTAAAGGTATTGAGAAAAGCTCATCATGCAAATTGGAGAACTTCTATGACTACATGAATGTCAATAACTGCCGATCATCACAAATGGTCAAGATGGCTCGCTGTGAAGGATCCTGCTCAACCTTTTCTATGTAAGTAAATGCCATAGTAATACAAATATTCAATTTAAAACAACTGACAATGTATAAAATATAATTCAGAACCCATAGTATGAAAGGACCTCCGCTACTTTTATGACATTTTTTTTAACACTTATATAAAATAATGTGAACAGCTCAAATACAGGATCATATGTAGAAAAACCAACCAAATAAACAAAAACCTAATAGACAGTCATTTACACTTATAATCTTTCAGTAGTGGATGTGAATATTAGTTAAAATTTTCTGGATTTCTAATTATTTCGAAAAAATTGTGTGCACTTATTTAAAAAAAGCATTACTCTGAACATCTTTACATGACGGGTCATGTAGAGAAATAATTAATAGGATTTTATAACAACCATGCTCTTTGGTTTGATCATGAAAACAGTGTGTAGCTACTTAATGTAAACTGCAGGATACTTACCGTATATACTCGAGTATAAGCCGACCCGAATATAAGCCGAGGCCCCTAATTTTACCCCAAAAAACTGGGAAAACTTATTGACTAGAGTATAAGACTAGGGTGGGAAATGCAGTAGCTACTGGTAAATTTCTAAATAAAATTAGATCCTAAAAAATGTATATTAATTGAATATTTATTTACAGTGTGTGTATATAATGAATGCAGTGTGTGTGTATGAATGCAGTGTGTGTGTGTATGAGTGCAGCGTGTGTATGAGTGCAGCGTGTGTGCATGAGTGCAGCGTGTGTGTATGAGTGCAATGTGTGTGTATGCGTGCAGTGTGTGTATGAATGCAGTGTGTGTATGAATGCAGTGTGTGTGTATGAATGCAGTGTGTGTATGAATGCAGTGTGTGTATGAATGCAGTGTGTGTGTATGAATGCAGTGTGTGCATGTATATGAGTGCAGTGTGTGTATGAGAGCAGTGTGTGTATGAGAGCAGTGTGTGTATGAATGCAGTGTGTGTATGAATGCAGTGTGTGTGTATGAGTGCAGTGTGTGTATGAGTGCAGTGTGTGTATGAGTGCAGTGTGTGTATGAATGCAGTGTGTGTATATGAATGCAGTGTGTGTATGAGTGCAGTGTGTGTATGAATGCAGTGTATATGAGTGCAGTGTGTGTATGAATGCAGTGTGTGTGTATGAATGCAGTGTGTGTGTATATGAGTGCAGTGTGTGTATGAGTGCAGTGTGTGTATGAGTGCAGTGTGTGTATAAGTGCAGTGTGTGTATAAGTGCAGTGTGTGTATGAGTGCAGTATGTGTGTATGAATGTAGTGTGTGTGTATGAGTGCAGTATGTGTGTATGAGTGCAGTGTGTGTGTGTGTGTGTGTGTGTGTGTAGCTGAGTCTTGGTGGGGGTGGGCAATTTTATTATTATTTTTTTAATTATTTTAATAATTTGTTATTATTATTTTTTATTATTATTATTTTTTTCATTTAATTATTATTAATTTTTATTATATTTAATTTATTTTTGTCCCCCCTCCCTGCTTGATACATGGCAGGGAGGGGGGCTCTCCTTCCCTGGTGGTCCAGTGGCATTGGCAGTTCAGTGGGGGGAAGGGGGGCTGGCAGGGAGCACTTACCTCTCCTGCAGCTCCTGTCAGCTCCCTTCTCCTCCGCGCCGGTCCGTGCAGCTTCTCTGTCAGCTCCCACTGTAAGTCTCGCGAGAGCCGCACTATGACCCCGCGGCTCTCGTGAGACTTACACTGGGAGCTGACCGAGGTGCTGAACGGACCGGCGCGGAGGAGGAGAGAGCTGACAGGAGCTGCAGGAGAGGTAAGTAACAGCTCTGCAGCCCCCAAAGCCCCCAGTCTGTATTATGGCAATATCAAATGCCATAATACAGACAGTGACTCGAGTATAAGCCGAGTTGGGGTTTTTCAGCACAAAAAATGTGCTGAAAAACTCGGCTTATACTCGAGTATATACAGTAACTATTACACGAATGTCCTTTTACAAAAAAGAAGGAGCACAGTTTAATGTAAGATTTTTAAATTGACATTTTAGTTAGAGTTTATTTTATGTACTGTAGTCATTCATTTTCGGTATACATTTTATGTCTTAAATGGCATTTCCCTCTTATCAAAGTACCTTGGTAAATATTTTTTGTGATAATTTAGTTAAAATTATTTTGTAACCCTTCTGACATATAAGTCATCACACTATTTATATCTGGACTACGGCATTTTTAATAGTTCACCCTTTCTTACCACTGTGTTATTTCTCACATATTCTTTTTATTTGTCTACAGGTATTCAGCAGCTGCCAAATCCATTTCACATAAGTGTACTTGCTGCCAAGAGGTGAAAACCAGTGTGAAAAATGTGATGTTGCAGTGTTCCGATGGAAGCATTGCTAATCATCAGTACATCGATGTGGACCAGTGTGAGTGTATCAATACAGACTGTGGGTCATCTGACAATGCATCTGACAGCAACTCACACGAAGACGAAATACCTACACGACAGCGCAGATCCTTAAGGAAAAGGAGACACCCTCACCAAAGGGGCATTTAAAATAAAGGAACATTTATATTAACAAATGAAAAAAAAAGAATATATTGTTTATGTGTAAGAAATGTTATGATGTTACTTAAAAATAAATCCCTCTATCATGAAATATTATTTTGCTTGTTCTTTTGTATTGACCGTGTGTCAAAGTGACAGTCTTTAAATGTCGCACATACGTTTTTTACTACAAATGATTATAATGTGGTGGCTGACAATTCAAACAGACCTGTTGACAATGACCATACTGAGTGTGTCTTCTTAAAGGGACATTATACAGTGGATTTATCACCCTGCTCCCTAAGCCCTGACCCTTCTCTAGTAATATACACCTGAAATTAAATAGCTGAGAACCATTGGTCGTTATTGTTTTTTTTTTTTTTTATAGTAAATTTCTGCAATAATGTTGTATGTTTCCATTCACTTATGGAAGTAGTGGTCATTTACTTTTCGTGTTTAATAAAAATCTGCTTTATTACACAGGGATATACTTTTGCAGGTTCCACATAATCCGTTCACATAGGTATAAAAACCATTAAGCTTTGATTTATGTTTTGCAAAGTTATATGTTTCCAGCTACTTCCGATTTCCTCTTGGATGTAGGAGACAAGGGAATAATGCTATAGCGTGTTATATTTTTAGAAAAGAAAAACAAAACAAAATACATTTAATTGTGATACCTTTTTAAATGAAGCCAATCACTAACACAAAATATTGGAGTTTTTTCTCAAGGAAAATGGATTGCTAGAAATTGCGGTATCATTTGCACTTCTGAGGTTACCATTTTTATCTTTAAATTACGGTGTTTTATTCTCATTACAAATTGTTGTGTGTGAAGTAATACAGTGAAAAAGGAGAGTTAAATTAAGAGGACCTACTGTCTTAAGAGTGACACATAATGATCGTGTTTATATCTCTATGCTGATTGTTTTTTTTTTGTATTAGAATATATGTGTATACTTTCGTAGAAATAGTCAGTATATTAGATAAAGACTTGAATATTTTTTTTAAAAAACAAAACAAAACATAGTTATAGTGGGAATATATATGGAATAGGAGTTGTGTCAAAGCCGAAATAAAAATAGAAATATAGAATGTGATGCTGCCATCTTCTGTTTTACTGTTCAAACAGTAGCATGTGGAAAGTTCTTAAATTATTATTATACTTCAATTATTATAACACAACTTGTCCTTTGGAGAAGACATGATAATTATTAGGAACTGTAAGGAAAGTTTATATAATTGTTGCTGCTGTGATCTCAAGAGAAAAAAACATTAAATTCTAAAATTGCTTTTTCTCTCTATAGCTCAGGGTGACGTTTGATTTGCCTAACAGGGTTATTCAGTAAAGTTAGAATTAAGGTGAATTTAAAACATAACTGAACTGGAACTGTAGCAGACTTGGAGAACTTTTTTATTTTGCCTACTTTGGCCTTAAATTTGAAATTTACTTTGATTTCACCTTGAATTCCAGATAATTGTCACTTTATTGAATAACTGCAAATGTTCATTTTCGGAATCAAAGAATCAACATTTTTGATGTTTATAACTGTCCATTAAATGTTTGAAGAAGGATTAAGTTGTTCTTGGAAGAAGACTGCCCGCCCTTTATTTAGACCCTCTTTAACTGTAAACTGCGTGTAGTGGCTTTCCATAGGAAGAGAGTTTTAATCTTTGCTCCCTTTCTTGAAAAAAATAAGTGTGTTTATCAGAGGAAAAAAATCATGACATGATTTAAAAATATATAGTGCCAATAAATTTTTTCACAAGAGGGATAATATAATCAGCAAATTTCAATCACTTGAAAAAGTAACACTTCAATCACCATAACTAGAACAACACTTCATAATACTTATGGTGCCAAGAGTGAATCTGAAAGGTTTTATCACCCACAAAAAGGAAAAACTATTATACATCTATAGCTGCAATGGTAAACAGTTCACAGTCTAAAAAAAAAAAAAAAAAAATAGGGATTCTTCCTACAACTAAAGCACCAGTTTAAAAGGGGGGAATGTAAAGAAATGCGGCAGGAACCACCATCTGAATGCTCCTGAGAGATGAATGCAAACCAGAATACGGATAATAATTTAGCTGCATCAAGTGATTGTTTATATTTTGAGTGTGGTAATTAAGTATTGTGCAGCAGAATGACTTCTGGATGAAAGGAAAGTAGGGAGCCCAAAATAAATATTATCTTTGAATGAAGAGCTTGAAAGTAAGGGTCAGTCATGGGACAAGTCCAACAACACGATATGATAATCCCACTTCTCCTTGGTAGAGTCTACATTCAAACGGGAATTCCTTGGCTATTGTGGAATCCTGTATTAGAGGATGAGTATTTTAAATTGCTGTTTAAGATTACTGTTCCTGGTATTGAAAACTAGAACTCCAGAAAAAAGGATTACAATTTTCTGCTTGGGAATTACTACATGAACTTGGGTAAGGAACACCCCATCGCCAGGTTAAAATATGACATGCATTATTTTTTCAAGACCCTGTGGTGGTTAAGAAATATTCATATAGGGATTTTTGTGCCTCACAAAGAAGAGTTATTGTCCTCTCAAAAGTTTATTTCTTGAATGAAACTACCGATATCCTGCATGTACAGAGATTGCTAGACAAGGTGTTACACTTCTATTTAAACCTTTGGTATTTAAAGAATCACTAGAGTGTCAGGAAAACTAAGCGGTTTTCCGGACACTATAGTGCCTTGAGGGTGCCCCCACAGTCAGGGCCCCTCTCCCGTGGCGCTGCAGGGGTTAGAACCCCTTCAGCAGCTTACCTTTTTCCAGCGCCTCCCTCGGCGCTGGTGACGAATGTGAATGCGCAGCAAGTGCCGCGCTCGCATTCAAAGTGTCCATACGAAAGCATTTCTCTATGTTTTCCTATCGACGCTCTGCGCGATGGAGGCATAATATGCCTCCAGCGTCGCAGATGCGCAGACAGCCACTAGAGGCTGGATTAACCACAAATGTAAACTGCTATGTTTGCATCTGAAGGGTTAAAACCTGAGGGACCTGGCACCCAGACCACTTAATTGAGCTGAAGTGGTCTGGGTGACTATAGTGTCCCTTTAAACTTTTGGTATTTATACTAAGCTACGTGATAGTTACTTACTTTGACATTATATCAATCAATGAGATTTGAGAGAAAAAAAAGTTTGAAGTGGAGAAAATGCAGAAAATTCAGAGATAAAACAGAGACAGAAGTAGCAAGGTCATACTGAAACAAGGAAAACCATTCTTATACTACGGTGGGCCGTAATGGTTATGGTGCTTGAAGTTTTCCTTTATTATTATTAAACATAACTTACCTTGAAGCAGTACAAGTGAAATCTAATTCACTAAAAGGAGAACTGAAACACAATTTCCAAAATTTAAGGTAAAAGAAGTTTAATTGGATATTTTTTCTAATTTAACTATATTCCCAGGCTGGCTATCTTTAAATATCTTTCCAGTTCTCTGTAGTTTATTGTCTAAGAAATACATTCAATTTATTTATTTTTTGTTCTTTTTTTTATTTCTATGTTTCCTAAGTTGCTATTTACTTTATTTTATAATAGTGATGACCTTTCCATCATAATTATTTCATTTTGACTAATAAAGTACCTTAAATTATGTGGCTCATGTAAATCAGTAGAGGGTGACAATGTGATGGTGGAATAATAGCGTTCTCACCAAGAACTGGTCTATGGGAGGTGTCCAAAAGAATGAGGTGGCAAAGGTCCAGTCTCATGGTGAGTTCCCAGTCATTTACACATACAGTGAACAAACATTTCAATAGTTCTCATAATTGTAAAATGCAGCTTAAGTTAATCTGGGTACCAAAAATACATTTACCTTAATTATAATTATTTAGAATTTCATCTAGGTTATGCCACTGGTGTCTAGTGGTAATAGCTATATGCCCTTAAAAAGATCAAAATTAATAAAACCCTTAAAGTTATTTTTATTGGTATGTTCAAGGGAAAAAAAGGATGTTCACCAGATTCTATTTTTTAAATTGACAAGTGGCAATATTAGCAAAAGTCAAATCTTATATCAGACCATTGTAGGTAGTTTGGGTAGAGGCAATAGATAACTTGTTGGCATTAACAGAAAAACACACTAGTGTTCTAAGGAAAAGAGCCTTGCGAGATCTGAGTAACAGAAGTTTGTATGTTTACCTAAATGAAAATTTTAGTTATACACTGTTAGCTCAAAAGACAACAAATACAGGGTGCGCTAAATAAAATAAA
The DNA here is from genome assembly GCF_036172605.1 of Pelobates fuscus. Classification (NCBI taxonomy): domain Eukaryota; kingdom Metazoa; phylum Chordata; class Amphibia; order Anura; family Pelobatidae; genus Pelobates; species Pelobates fuscus. The sequence goes on from NC_086328.1 coordinate 97,431,454, forward strand.
GGGAGATGAAAAAGTCTTTAGGTACAATGTGGACCTTGAGTGAGTGTTCTTAGGTTCTTTCTTTGGGATCTCAGTAGACGAATATGGAATACAAAAGCAGAGAGGGGAGACCAATAGTGCAAAACCGTAATGCGGAAAGGATCACGAACAACACAGACATGGAGAAGTGCCAACTTACAATTTAAAGAGCTAAGCCCAGCTCTAGGTAAAACAGCATACAGTGGTATTTAGTACTCCCCACATGTAGGATATTGCTGGACAATTGGAGGTGTCTTCACAAGATTCTTTACACCATCCCAGACAGACGTCAGCATATAAAATATATAAAAGATGGAAAAACCCAATATTTGCACATAAAATTGTATTATATTGTCACTGTTTTTTAATATTTTTTAATATTCTGTATGTTCTCCTCCAACCATAATTACATTCCACCCCTTTGCCCTTTAAATATAGTGCCCACACTTACATTTCACCCCTTTTACCCTTCAACAATATGGCCGCCTTCTATTTACACTCCATTCTACTAAGATGGTCCCAGGGCCACGCCCTCGCGACCTTTAACCTTTCATTTCGCAACCTAATTTCTTCCCTCCCTCGCATAAAAGTCTATTTCTTTTTATACCCCTCAGGTCATATGTGGGTTTAGTACTACCCTATACTATTAAAATATAAAAACAATTTATTTTCACTATTTTAATATGTCCACCATTTTGGCGCCAATCTTTGAAATGCATTGCAAATTAGCTGCCTATATAATGTGAATAGCCAGGATTATTTACTCTACACTTGAAAAAGCCTACTGTTTGGCGAAACACGTTGTGTATTTTTACTTTGTTTTTAATTAAAGTATTTTGTGACTACCACTTATCTTTGGTTAGTACATTTACTTTATATGTTGCTGTTTTATCCTGGCTGATTTTTTTTAAACAAGATCCAGTACTTCAAAAGAAATCCCTGGTGGGGATTATTCCACCAACGCTTGGTTCATAGAGCAGTGTGGCTGCTCTGAACACTGTAAGTACGTTTCTTTTTTATTCCACTGTCATTTTATATATGGAAAACACTATGGGCCCTCTCTTGTGATTTTATTTTCATAAGTCCGGCACTGCAAGCATCATTAGAGGAATATCCTACATGTGGGGAGTTAAAATACCACTGTATGCTGTTTTACTCAGAGCTGGTCATAGCTCTTTAAATTGTAAGTTGGCACTCTTAGGACCTCAGTGTTGTCTGTTGTTGCAGTATCACCAAAGTTATTGCACCATTGGGTTTTTCCATCTTTTATATATTTTATATGCTGACGTCTCTCTGGGATGGTGTAAAGAATCTTGTGAAGACACCTCCAATTGTCCAGCAATATCCTACATGTGGGGAGTACTAAATACCACTGTATGCTGTTTTACCTAGAGCTGGGCTTAGCTCTTTAAATTGTAAGTTGGCACTTCTCCATGTCTGTGTTGTTCGTGATCCTTTCCGCATTATGGTTTTGCACTATTGGTCTCCCCTCTCTGCTTTTGTATTCCATATTCGACTACTGAGATCCCAAAGAAAGAACCTAAGAACACTCACTCAAGGTCCACATTGTACCTAAAGACTTTTTCATCTCCCTTTATTTTATTTAGCGCACCCTGTATTTGTTGTCTTTTGTTCTCTCCATTCTTTGAAGGGTTTGAGGGTTACCCTTCCTTTCAGGTGTGCAGCTCTATCCCCCCTTGTGATCAGTACTGTAGCGCTGTTCCCCTCCCTTTCTATTTAATACACTGTTAGCTGTTGGTTACAGTGAAGAGGTAGGTACTGAGAATTCTGTACATTGAAGCTCAATCATTGGTTAGGTGGGATGTAAATATTGTGGCTGCTGGGGGATATGATAAACTGAGTAAGAAAAGGTGTAATCTAGATATGCTAAATAATATTATATTGACAATATCTACCTGTTATCGAGTGCACAATTTTCTAGATTATTCATACATCCTCAACCTTAATTTCTCAGTAAGAAACGGTAGGATGTTCATTATATTGCTTATAGAATAGTGTATGTCCATCAAAAAAAGAGGTAATTCGATCACATTACCAAAAGATAACTAAAGAAGAGAATTTCACGGACATGGAAGATAACACATTAGGGAGCCTATGAGGCATTATATACCAATAGAGAAGTCATTTGTAGCTAGATTTTCTGGTTTTGGTTTCACATTGCAGAGTGGTGTGTCAAGTGAAATATTCTATACTAGACTTGTTCTGGCAAGGAAAAGCTGAGCTCAGTGTGCCAATGGTCAACAAAAGGGAAACGAGAGAAAGAAAGTTGAGAGGCACAGATTCTGTAAACAAGAGTAATTGGCTAGGGTTTTGATATACTCAATTTATCACTGGGTGAGAGAGTTTGTTTTGTTTGTTTTGTCTGGTATCTTGGATCAATATGTTAATCCAGTTATGGATTAAGGAATTCTTTCAGGAGCTATGTCTCTCAAACAACAAATGCAAGACATAAATAAATCACTTGATAATATTAAACACGTAGAAATCCAACATGTAGCATGCGCCTTTTCAAAATGCCATCACCAACTATTTACAGGCCATATTTTATAGCTTTAATCATTTACAACTATATGTCTCATTTAGGGCCAGCAACAAACAATGTGCTTCCTGGGTCCAAAAAACTCAAATGCCATCTTATGAACCTCCTATGAACCTCCACTATGATTACAACACAAACAAAAGCTTTATTTTGCGGCACCCCTCTTTGATAAGCCCTTAGCACTGCCATTTACCAAATTAATTTAGTGGGAGTGGGGTTGCAAGATATTATAAGACATAAGCCAGAGGATTAATCCAGTATTGCTCAGCTGGTCGTTAGTCAAAAACAACCATACTACTGCATCACTATAGACACAAGTAATAGCTTGTTAGTTCAACTTGTAAACCAATTTGGCATGTGGCAGACTGTTTTTTAAAACAGGCTAATATCATGGGATTTGTAGGAAGGGCCAGACTAGAGATACAGAGCAGCCCTGAAAAAAAAATCTATGCCAGCTCTGTAAGTCATTGCGCCATGTTTTGTCACATGTAATATCTTATATATATTAAAAGTAATATATATTAAATGTTTTACTCTTGCATATTATATATATTAAATGTTTTACTCTGAAAAGATTTTTTTTTTAATATAAAATATTGGTCATTTCAGAGTAAAACATTTAATTATACAGTAAGCATACTAATATGTAGACACAGACAATCTCACTGACACACACAAGCTCACTGATACACAGCCTGATAGACAAATTATCTCACTGATATGCATAAGCGCATTGACATAGAAACACAAGCTCACAGATGCACACAGATAGGCTCTCTGACAGACAATTTCACTGACATACACAGACAAGCTTATTGGTATACACACAAACGTAGTACAGGCAAACTCTGACATGCACAAGCTTACTACAGACAAGCTCACTGTCACTCACACACACACACACACACACGCACACAAACATGCTCACTACAGACAAGCTCACACACACATGCTCACTACTCAAAAGCTCACTGATACATATATACTTCCTATAGACAAGCTCACTGACACACACAAGCTCACTAACATACAAATGCTCACTACAGACAAGCTCACTGACACACACATACAAGCTCACTCACTAGCAGGCGCACATACACACACACACACAAGCTCACTCACAGCACGCGCACACACACACAAGATCACTCACTAGCAGGCACACACAAGCTCACTCACTTGCACACACACACAAGCTCACTCGCTAGCAGACATACACACACACGCTCAATCACTAGAAGGCACACACAAGCTCTCTCACTAGTAGGCACACACACACACAAGCTCTCTCACTAGCAGGCACACACACACACACAAGCTCACTCACTAGCAGGCAAAGACACACAATTACTGTCATTGCTGAAGCTTACCTGACACTAATAGGTAAGTTACCATTTTGTGGCCTCTTCCTTCCAGCAAGGTCACCAAAGTGCCTGAGGTCAGGGCTTGTGTGCGGGAAGCAGATCTATATTCAGGGGTGGGGCTTGTGCATGGAGGCGGGGCATGCGGCCAAAAGTGCTGTTAATTGTGCTGGGAGACTGACAGGTCTCCCTCCGGCTGCTAGAAGCCTAATTGCGGCCACACCAGCCCCCAGCTCCTCCCTCTTTACTCCCCTTGGACTGACATGTGAAAATATTTAAATGTCATTAGACTGATGATCAGGGCTGTCAGCCCGGCGGCCGCGGCCCACCGGGAAATTTCCCCCGTCTTCACATATATATTCAGGTCTATGTGGACCAGGATAGGTCATTTTTTATGAAGTGCCATGAGGACTATGTGTCTCCTTGCACTACAGAATAAAAGGGGCTTGATACATTAACATAATGTTGGAATGACTTGCCATGGGAAGCCCCTGTAATGAATTCATATTATTACATTGTTATCAAAAAAATTTAATTAAAAGCTGAAGGTGGGATTTGACATCAGAAGCCTTCTTCCTTCTCTAGTGACGTCTCTTTCTTTCATGCTACTTCCTATTCACTACAAAGAAAGAAGGAAACAGTTATAATGCATTTCCCAGATAAACTTTCACAATGCAGAATCATCAACTAATATAATATACCTCTCACAGGATTGCATTAAAAATAAATGTTTTAGAGTCTTGAGGATGGTTTTGGCATCATAAAAAAAGGAAACATCCAAACAGCCAGTACTTGGGAAAGCAACATAGGAGAATAAAAGTATAATGATGATGTTACATTCATTTTAAAAATAAATAGGAAAGAAATATGGCAACCCACAGAATGACAGATGTAAACAAGAGTAAGTGATTATTCCTTATATTACTCTTGAATACTAAGGTAATAGTACATCATATTACATGGAACTCTAGGGCAAAAAGGGATTCCCAGGTTTAGATAAATTGTGTTAGAATATACAAAATTAAATTAAGAAAATACAATACACCTCTAAAGTCTCTGTATGTACAAAACTGAATGAGGTTGTATATAGCTACAGGCAGATCCACTTCCCCAACCAGAGTGAGAGGCTCAACCTTTGATGAGTCTTTCATGCTGGTCATTGGTGTCTGATCTTACCTTGTTAGGCAAGTATTTCTGGGAAAAGTGGTCTATATGGAAATGCTCAATAAACTGACGTCTTGATCTAGCTTACAGCTCAAGGCAGAAACAAAGCTTGATCTATAATACACAGGTATAACTCCTCCTTTGCTTTATCGGATCCAATGTAAGGATATACATCTGCCATATATTTTAGAAATAACTGTGGGTATAATCTACTTTTATCAGAGATAGTGAACACAGAGTGAATGCAAAGTTGTCATGGTGCATCAACAGATAATGGAGCATTACTATTTATAATGTATTTTTAACTAAACATTGATAATTTCATGATCATCTAGTTGATTGTTCTAAATGGCCAATATGCATTATAAGACATAAGGGGTTGGAAAAACTAAAGTTGACCTCTAAAGAGCCTCTAATAACTAGTTATGTCCCCATTAATTATCCTCTCACCAAAGTAAGATGGTTGGGGATCTCCATATAACTTATTAACAAGGGGTGTACAATCAATGAATAACCCATTCATCTTTCACTCTGTGGATGAGAAGTGGAGGGTAATAAAGTATATATATATATATATGAAACCAAGAGACTGCACTCACCTGAACATGCATATGTTATATGGTGCTGCTGGGGCCAATTTATACAACATGCAATATCCAGCACACTCGCTCATTCACTAAACAGCCATTTCAAGTACGACTTGAAATGGCTGTTTAGTGAATGAGCGAGGATATATGAATTGGCCCCTATAATGTATGTTCAGATGAGTGCAGCCTCTTGGTTTCATATATTTATATTTGGGAGTCCAGGCCAACTCCTCGGCTTTGCACCCTTCCTGTTACAGGTGCTTCATTTAAGGGCTTTAATTAACCTTACCCTGCACAGAGTCCCAGAAGAAAGCTTTTCCCCAAGTATGTGCATTAATCTCATAAAAACATTGGGGTACATTGACATTGTGGCAGACAAATGCAATGTATGATCATATACTGTAACTAAACCCCAATTATTTTTTGCATTGGTGAAGAATTTGTAAATAAAACTATTACATTACGTGAGATTTGAAATGGCTGTTTAGTGAATGATCAAGTGTTCTGGATGTATACACCTTATGGACCAGGGTATTACCAACCCACTAATAATAGAGACAGATGATTTAAAGTCCATGGTCCATATTTGCTTGAGACAGGGGACTCTGAACCTTTTTGTCTCAACTGATTCCTCTCCTGCAACTGTCATCAAAACAAAACACTAAGCCCTCATTGAACACTATCCTAGCAACCTACTTTTCTACCCTACCCTTACCTTTTTTGTCACTATACCCCACTCCCTTTAGCATGCCATCTCATTGAGAAGGACCCTCAATCCCTCTGTTCTGTGTGTCCAACTTGTCTGGTTACAAATACATGCAGGAGCAGCCGCCTTAGGGCGCACCGACCTGAGGGGCGCAAAGATGTCGAGTGACCGGCGGGAGCACGGAGAACTCCGCTCCCGCCAGTCAGCAATGCCATAGTAGTAACTTACCGAGTTGGCTGGCTGTGCGATGGGGGGAAAAAACATCCAGCCACTGAGGTAGGAGGGTGGAGCAGTGAGGAGCAACCACGTCCCATCTCTTCATGAGCTAAAGGCCTTTAGCCCATCTCTTCATGAGCTAAAGGCCGCTGAGATATACCGGAGGGAAGCTACTATAGTGCAGCAACACCTCTGTTTAGCAATTATAAAAAACAGTAAGTCTGTGTGCGTATGCGCTGATGTATGTAAGAGTCAGTGTGTGTGTGTGTGTGTGTGTATAAACAGTGTGTGTGTTAGAACCAGTGTGTGTGTGTATGTGTGTGTGTGTGTGTGTGTGTGTGTGTGTGTGTGTGTGTGTGAAAGAGTTACTGTGTGTGTTAGTGCCAGTGTGTTTGTGTGTGTGGGTGTAAGACTCAGGGTGTTTGTGTGTGTGTGTGTGTGTAAGAGTCATTGTGTGTGTTTGTGTATAAGCAGTGAGTGTGAAATAGCCAGTGTGTGTTTATGTATAAGCAGTGTGTGTGTAAGAGCCAGTGTGTAAGAGCCAGTGTGTGTAAGAGCAAAAAATTAGGATGAAGACACAAAAACATGAAAAGAATGACAAACAGGAGATATAATATACAAAAATGGAAAACAAGAAAGAAAAAGGTGACAAGATGCGCAAATGGGCAAAAGAATGGGTAAGAGGGGCAAAAGCTGGGATATTAGACAGACAGTTGAAGAAAAAATTTTGGGACAGCAAAATGTGCTTTCGCCTGTGTAGACAGAAGTCCTTGCACCGGCCACGAATACATTTTGTTAGTCCACCCATTGTACAGCGCTGTGGAAGTTGTTGACGCTTTTTAAATAATAATAATAATAATACATAATAACTTAGTGTCACCTATAGATGACTAGAATAAGCCTAGTTCTCTTGTCTCAAGTATTAACAATATGCCCCCACTGAAGGCTATGTTATGAACAATTACAAGAATTAGATACATTATTTACTGGATTGTGCTACACATCCCACTTATGAGGTTTATTTACATTTAAGGGAATTGTTTATTATTTTTTTAAGCTGCTGTATTTCAATAAAGGCATATTTATCTTTTACCTGTAGGAACATTTTTTGTTTCTTTCATCCACCTACACTTTTGGAGCTCACATACTATATTTTACAGTGTTATCATGTCCCTTAGGTCCCCAATTGTATCTTCAGTTGTGAGTTTTGCCATTGAGGTTTGTGGTGCCCAATGGGTTTTCATGCATAGCCTGCAGGTTTTTGGGAGGTCGTGGTGTGCTCTCCCTTGTGCTCTGTTGTTTGGAGTGTCTAATGTTGAGTGGTGCTGAGGTTGGGAAGGCATGAGTTTGGTTTACTTTGATGTCCACTCTAGGTGGTAGTATAGGGTATAGGTCGCATTGTCTGTGTGTGCTTGCGGTTCGGGTGAGGGATGGGGTGTCGCACTGTCTAGGGATCCTGCGGTGATCGTGATGGTCGATGGTTTACTTTCTAAACCATCGACCATCACGATCACCGCAGGATCCCTAGACAGTGCGATCTCCTATTGGTCCGCAGGCTCGTAGTTAGTGATGTGGTGTCGGGTTGGGGAGGAGTGAGGGACGTTAAACGAGAAGGTATAATTGAGGAACTATGTACAACGGTCACGTTGAGAAGCCGCGTTTCGAGGTAGGATACAGAGAGAGGCATATCTGTAGTGAGATTAGGTGGTGAAAAGTAGGGTCACCGGTTCGCCGGAAGCCACCATCCCCTGCGATCCTCCCTTCCCCCTGGGAGCAGGATAGATGTTGGATGTGAGGTGGAAAGGGGGAAGGGAGAGAGAGTGTGAGAGAGATAAAAAATAAAGAGGGAGACTATTCTGACTATATGGCTTGGTCCTGGGTTCAGCAATGGGGTGCATTGGCTGTGGCATAGCTAGGTGGAGTGGCTGTGTGTACCTTCCGTGTGACCCCATAGAGGTGTCTTGTGATGGGTTGTTCTCTGGTTAGAAGCCACTGGCTGTACAGGGGTCCCATATTTTGTGAAATGTTTTTGGGGTGTCATGTATCTGGGCTGTCAATTTGTCTAAGTGGTGCATTTCTCGGATTTTACATTTTACTGTTTCTAGGTTGGGTTTACGTTGGTCTGGCCATAGTTCTCCAACTGCTCGGCGCATTGCCAGTGTTAGTCGGGCTATCAGTTTATTTTCACTCCTGCTGAAGGAGTCTGTTGGTCTGGACAGTAGCAGTGTCCATGTTTCGGTCAGAACGGGTGTGGTGATGACCTGCTTGAGTAGAGAGGGAATTGGTGTCCAGAAAGGTTTGAATTTTGGGCAGTCCCTCCAACAGTGGAGAAACGTCCATTTTCCCCGCACTGCTTCCAGCATTGGTTGGTGGTGTTCTCCATATGTTGTGCAGTCTGTCAGGTGTGAGATACCAATGGAAAATCATTTTATAAGTTTGCTCTTTATGTGTGATGCATGTTGTCAGGGAGAGCATTGTTTCCCATATTTCATGCCAGTCACTGGGTTCCTTGGGGGGGCCCAGGTCACGTTGCCACGCCGCTATGTAGGGAAGCATAAGTTATGAGATATGCATGGTTAGTGTAATGTAAATCATTGAGATTTGTCCTTTTTGCGTGGGTTTTTCGAATGTTGTTGGTTGGACTTGTCGGATTATCGTGGAATTAGCCAGATCCCACAGTTGCATGTAGCAAAAGTGATCTGAAGTGCGTAGGGGGTCAGGGTTGGTTAGGTCTGAGTATTCAATGACCTTAGAATGTCGGAGCAGTGGAGCAATCTCGATATGGCTCGATTGTCGAAGTTAGTAAAGTGCTTGGTGGTCATCCCTGGGGGAAAGAGGTGTGAGAAAATCAGCCTTTTTCTACCTTTGTTCGTGCAACCTTTGGTTTGATTTTTGTTTATATTTCGTTCGGTGTTCCCCATGCCTGAAACTTGCATAAAAGCCAGTGTGGCACAATAAAATTTGATTCCTGTTACACCTTTCATCATGTTTCAGCTGATGTTTGGGTACCTGATTACTGCTTTGGGGAAATTCAGCTTGAGCACTTCATCTACTCTGGAATACTAGGCGAACTGAGAACCGAACGGTGAGATATAATCACACTTGCTCTTAGCCATTCGGGTAAAAACTGACGAACCCCTAGCAACCACTTCAGGGTACTTATAGGCGATTGCTATATACGGGAGTAAGTCAGGATAGGAAAGAGGAAAGGTCATATTTCATTTTCAATGCATCCCATAGGGCTAAGGTGTGGGTTATTGCTGGTGAAGTGGGTGGTGGGAGTGCTCCGTAAGTCTGGGGGACCCACATGTAGTGTGTGTTGAGGTCTCATCCCAAGATATTGTGCTCCAAATCTACCCATCGTTTTCCCCCGGTGGTGAATGCCATTGCTGAAGTTGCGCCAGTTGTGCTGCACGGAAATATTGTTCGAAATTGGGTAGGATTAGGTCTCCGTGTGATGTCAGTAAATACATTGTGGTGCATCTGATTATTGGTTTCTTATTGTTCCTAATGAATTTGTCGATGGCGGCTTGGAGCCGTTTTAAATCTTTTCATATCAGGGGATTGTCAAGGTTTGAAAGAGGTTTAAGAAGGGTGGGAGCAAATTCATTTTTATCGTTGCAACGTGGCCTAGCCAAGATATGTTTAGGGCTTGCCATCTTTGTAAGTCTGTGTAGGTTGCGTTGATCAGTGGTGTATAGGTAATAAGGAATGGTGAGTGCGCTTACAATAAATAAAATACAGTGTTAATCACACTTAAAAAATCTGAAGGGCATATAACACATTTGATTAAAATGCAATTAAAGTGCTATAGTGCTTTAAGAGATTTACAAAATATGTGAAGTGCCAAAGTGCATATATGTGCAGACAAGGGATATCCAATATCCTCATGGATACACGGATACACGGTGTAGGTGCAAAAACTTCCGGATTGTTCAGATGCCGAACAATCCGGAAGTTTTTGCACCTACACCGTGTATCCGTGTATCCATGAGGATTGAGTTGCGAGGAGGACACTCTGATTATAGACCTTCTCTCTCTTTCTCGGACTATCGGCAGCAGGTTGCAGGAGACTGGTGTTTTATATTTTTATGCATTGGTAATAAAGAAATTCTTGGTTTACACATATCCGGACTGGCCCACGTTCTTTCTACACTGAGTGGATCCCACGATCACTGGGGGCTGATCCTCCCTGGAGCCTGATAGTTTGGGGTGGTACTTCAACCACTCCACCATTGTGAGTGAGGTACTTATTTATTTATTGTTAATTCTGCACTGTACAAACATATTGCACTAGGTGTTGTATTATTTGTATTACAGAGCCGTGTATTTTTTGTTCCAGAAGCTCTGCAAGTATATCAGTCCTTTTTTTATTTATATTGGATATCCCTTGTCTGCACATATATGCACTTTGGCACTTCACATATTTTGTAAATCTCTTAAAGCACTATAGCACTTTAATCGCATTTTAATCAAATGTGTTATATGCCCTTCAGATTTTTTAAGTGTGATTAACACTGTATTTTATTTATTGTAAGCGCACTCACCATTCCTTATTACCTATTTAGCACTTAGGAGATCTCACCAGGACTCCCAGTGAGTTGCAGCTATTTGTTTCTATTTATATTGTGTATGCTCGCTATACATATATATTTTCCTCCTTTTGCGCTATTTAACCTTCCGTCGATATAGATCAGTGGTGTATAGTTTAACCCCTTAAGGACCAAACTTCTGCAATAAAAGGGAATCATGACATGTCACACGTGTCCTTAAAGGGACACTCCAGGCACCCAGACCACTTCGGCTCATTGGAGTGGTCTGGGTGCCAACTCCCACTACCCTTAACCCTGCAAGTGTAATTATTGCAGTTTTTTTTAAACTGCAATAATTACCTTGCAGGGTTAAGTCCTCCCCTAGTGGCTGTCTATTAGACAGCCACTAGAGGACACTTCCTGCTTCATAGCACAGGTTTTCTGTGCTACAGCATCGCTGGACGTCCTCACGCTGTGTGAGAACCTCCAGCGTCGCTCTATTCCCCATAGGGAAGCATTGAAATTCATTTTCAATGCTTTCCTATGGGGTGCGCTAATGCGCATGCGCGGCATTGCCGAGCATGCGCATTAGGTCTCCTCGGCCGGCGGGCGAGATCAGTCTCGCCCACCGGCCGACGTTAGCAGAAGGTGGAGCGGCGGGGGAGGAGGAAGCAGCGACATGGGACCTGTCGCTGCCCCTCGTAAGTGACTGAAGGGGTTTTCACCCCTTCAGCAACTGGGGATTGGGGGGTGGGAGGGAGAGGGTTCCTCCAGTGCCAGGAAAACGGATTGTTTTCCTGGCACTGGAGTTTCCCTTTAAGGGGTTAAAGAGTATTCTTCTTCTAGGTTGGATGATATATGAATTCCTAGGTAAGTGAGAGGGTTCTGTGTGATTCTAAGTGGGAAAGTGGCGCTGATGACACATAGTTGTGTGTCGTCTAGAATCGGTGGAATCAGTTTGGATTTTGAAAGATTCGTTTTGTACCCTGTAAGGGTGGCGTAGCAAGTTATTAGTACGAGCGTGATGTGGAGAGAGTTAACCAGGTTCGTCAGTGTAAGCAGGATGTCGTCTGCGGATGCTGCGACTGTGTATGTGTCTTGTCTGATTTGTACGCCAGTCAAATTAGGGTGGGTGCAGATGGCGTGTAACAGTGGCACAAGGGAGATGGCATAGAGGAAGGGGAGAGGGGGTACACTTGGCGAGTGCCGTTATTGATCGTGAAGGAGCGTGCTACCAAGTTTGGGACTAAGAGGTGTCCTCGTGGGCAGTCGTAGAGCAATTTGATAATGTTGAGGAAGTTAGGGGGAAATCCTAGTACTTGAAATAAATAGGGCCAGAAGAGGTGATCAAATGCCTTTTCATTGTCTAGGGAGATGATCGCCGTGGTAATATGACTTTTAAGGGCATACCAAATTGTGTATGTTTTGCACGTGTTATCTGCTGCTTGACACCTGGGGATGAATCAGACTTTGTCTAGGTGTATGATTTTGGGGAGGAAGGGGTTAAGACTGTTTGCTAGAATTTTTGTGATGAAGGTGCGTCTGTTCGTGAAGTGCATTTCTTGTACGATGATGATATCCGCCTCCATGGTCGGTGACGTTAGTGGGTGGGTTGAGGCCCATGGAATTTATGGAAATTAATCTGATGGTTAGTGTGAAGGGAGGCATTGTTTGCAGGGCTTTGAGAAAGAAGGGATGAGGGCAAGGGAAAACACCCCCCCAACCTTTTTAACTCTGTCCTTTCTCATATCAGTGACTGCTTATCTGTCATTTCCTCTTGGATGGTCATACCACAACTTATAGATCAATATGTCCAAGACTGAGTGTAGCGGAATGGATACTTGCTAGACACTTTTTACTCCCCATTTTCGGCTAACCGTACCACCTGTAACAGAGCTTCCACCTTTCGTGTGTTTCCCCCCTACGTGTGGTTCCTCTTTGGCCATTCTGGAGACTTCATACGAATGGAATCTTTTTGTATCCCGAACGAGGATCACCCCTGTGCCCCATTACAACGTTGACACCAACAACTTAACTGTGAAACCAAAAGGAAACCAGTTAATAAGTGCTTCTCTTGGGTGGTTGTCTCCCGAACGTGGGCAGCGGTACTTGGTCGTCGAGTGCCTGGAACTCTTTTCGGCTAGGCACTCGCGCGAACGCTGGTAAACCTTAGACCGCTGCCCGTTCCATTTCCCATCCACCTACATGAACGACGTTCGGGAGATATGAACAACCAAACATAAATATCCTAAAATAAAGAAAGTCCCTTGTATGGAGTTCGTACAAGAACCTCACGAACGGAGACCGGCCAGGGCACCAATTTCCCTGGAACTGTTTTGGGCTAGCGCCTCGTGTCTGGCTGGTCAAAACTTTACCACGATTTCCGTTCTGCCAAACCGATCTGAGTCATTCTTGGATATGTTGGACACTCAGATCAGAGCTATCGGGGAATGTACTTTTCGTGGGGTTCTGTGGTATGGTTGAGGTACTTTTGGGGAACAGGATATTTTGTTGGATTCTCTGTAGCTGGGAGATAATTAAATTAGATGTGTTTTCTCAGGCAATCATCTCTCAGGCACAGAGGATCCTGGGATTGAAACTCCTGCATTATTGTATGTAAAACCCCTTGCATGAGACTGGGCATAAAAGCCGTGTATGTGACAATAAACAAACTATTGTTCCTAATTATATTTTGGTGGATCCAGTGGAGAAGAGTCCCTGCTTGGGCTAGGGCTCCGCTACACTGAGCTCCCTCTAATGCACTCAAGCTCTACTACAATTTGTGACTACTCTATCTTACATAGTTACATAGCTGAAAAGAGACATGCGTCCATCAAGTTCAGCCTTTCTTACATTTGATTTCTGCTGTTGACCCAAAAGAATAAACAGAGAAAGGATAGGGGGCACTCCCGAGACCTGAATTTTGCATGAAAGGTGCTGCCGCTGTGACCAAGATTTCATGAATGAGAGAATAATGCAGCGCACTCAGACTACAAAAAAATACAAAAAACAAAGAAGGCTACTAAAATGCCTAACTCAGTATAAATATGGGGATTTGGTTCCACCATATGGCCATATGTTGTTAAGCCCACCACTACTTTCAAAGTACCCCATTATCGGTGGGTCCTACACTACACTGTGGGAGACAAAATAATAGTAATCGTGTTATAAATAATATAGTGTTAACCCCTTCAGGACGGAGTCAATAGTGCACGTTCTGATCAAAACAAAACGTAAACAAAAACTGGAATTTGCGCTATATGTCTGTTCACCCGTAGTTCCCCTCTTTCATATTATATGCACCCACACTTATTATATATCATTTTGTTCAGGAGAAACAGGGCTTTAATTTACCATTAACTATTCATATATGGAATATAATTTATTATGAATAAAATAAAAAAAACTGTGAGAAATATATTTATTTTTTAAAAATGTGTAGTTCCGCCTCACATTTTAGCTGTAAATGTCATAATACTGTTAGGTTTTACTGCAACAAAATGCACATATTTGTAATCAGCGATGTCTCACGAGTACAACAGTACCCCCCATTAACAGGTTTTATGTTGTTTTGGAAAGTTACAGGGTCAAATATAGAACGTTCCATTTTCAAATTGAAATTTGCCAGATTAGTAATGTTACCTTTGAGACGGTGTGGTAGCCCAGGAATGAGAATTACCCCCATAATGGCATACCATTTGAAAAAGTAGACAAGCCAAGGTATTGAAAGTGGGGTATGTTTAGTCTTTGTTAGTAGCCACTTAGTCACAAACACTGGCCAAAGTTAGCGTTCATATTTGTTTTTGTGTGAAAAAAGCAAAAAACGAATATTTGGCCAGTGTTTGTGACTAAGTGGCTACTAAGAAAGACTGGACATACCCCACTTGCAATACCTCGGGTTGTCTACTTTTGCAAATGGTATGCCATCATGGGGGTAATTCTCATTCCTGGGCTACCATACGCTCTCAAAGGCAACATAACCAATCTAGCAAATTTCAATGTGAAAAAAATGAAACGCAAGCCTTATATGTGACTCTCTAACTTTCCAAAACACCATAAAACCTGTACATGGGGGGTACTGTTATTCTCGGGAGACTTCACTAAACACAAATATTAGTGTTTTAAAACGGTAAAACATATTACAACAATAATATAGTCCATAAAAGTGCCGTTTGTTTGTAAAAAATGCAAAAAACGTCACTTTTGCTTAAAATATCATCGTTGTAATACAATTTACCAGTTTGAAACACTAATATTTGAGTTCAGCGAAGTCTCCCGAGTAAAACAGTACCCCCTATGTACAGGTTTTATGGTGTCGTGGAGTATTACAGGGTCAAATATAGTGCTTGCAAATTAAATTCTCTGCACTTTCTCCCTGTGTTGTCAGGCATGTCAATCAAATTTTAATTAATCAAATCACATAATTATGTTAAAAGATTATTTAAATATACATGTAGAATTTTAATATATATACATATATATGTATTTAAATGCTACGTGTATACTAATGTAATTTTTTATGTAATTATATGTATTTATCTATATATATATATATTTGCGGTTATTTGTATTTTATATATAGATAGATATATATAGAATGCCATTCTAAGTGTATTTTGTTACCAATATATATACATTAATAACAAAATACAGTTAGAATGAAATTACATATGAATATATAATTTATATTAAATTTTGTTTCAATATTTTATTTATTTATTTTATTATTTTATTTATTTATTATTTTAATTATACGTATATATATATAATATATATATGTACATCTATTATATATATAATATATATACATATTATATATATGTAACATCATTCTAAGTGTATTTTAATGCTAATATATAATATTAAAATACACTTTGTATGACGTTACATATATATAATATGTATATATATTATATATATATAATATATATACATATTATATATATATAAAAATATTTTCAATTTATTTTTTAACATGTTTAATTTCTTTTTTTATACTTTCTTACCAGCAGGGGGACTGTCTGATATTTTAGACAGTCCCCCTGCAGGCAGATCCATAGCCAGCTATAGGGGGCCATGTGATCGCTCTTTGAGAGCGATCACATGGCCCCCGGGGGCCTCATTTGCCGTGGGAGGGCTGCCTGGGCTGTCAGGCAGCCCCCCAGAAGAGGATCGCGGCGGAGGTAAGTATAACTTACCTCCTGGGGCTCAAAGCCGTTACGGCGTTCCATGCCGCCGCAACGGCTTTAAAGCCCATTATAATGGGGACGGCATGGAACGCCGTAACGGCGTTAACGGGTTAAATACTAGTAAGAGCATAGTGAGTATACAAACAAAAGTGATGAAAGCAATTAAAAGCAGTGTTAAAGCTAAATAATTAATGTGTTAGTGCTGAAAATGAGTATACTCACTAATGCAGATGACTGTGCTCACTGGAAAAAATAATAAAGGTGACTTGACTACTGATAAACTCCTCCTTAATATACACACCTGTGGCCACCTCTAAAGGAGACTCTGAAGCTGGGGGGGCCTGGGCGGGGTGCTTAACCCCTAAGGAATCTGGTCTGGACTCCAAATATAGAATAAACAGAGAAAGGATAGGGGGCACTCCCGAGACCTGAATTTTGCATGAAAGGTGCTGCCGCTGTGACCAAGATTTCATGAATGAGAGAATAATGCAGCGCACTCAGACTACAAAAAAATACAAAAAACAAAGAAGGCTACTAAAATGCCTAACTCAGTATAAATATGGGGATTTGGTTCCACCATATGGCCATATGTTGTTAAGCCCACCACTACTTTCAAAGTACCCCATTATCGGTGGGTCCTACACTACACTGTGGGAGACAAAATAATAGTAATCGTGTTATAAATAATATAGTGTTAAATACTAGTAAGAGCATAGTGAGTATACAAACAAAAGTGATGAAAGCAATTAAAAGCAGTGTTAAAGCTAAATAATTAATGTGTTAGTGCTGAAAATTAGTATACTCACTAATGCAGATGACTGTGCTCACTGGAAAAAATAATAAAGGTGACTTGACTACTGATAAACTCCTCCTTAATATACACACCTGTGGCCACCTCTAAAGGAGACTCTGAAGCTGGGGGGGCCTGGGCGGGGTGCTTAACCCCTAAGCATAACAAGCATAACACATTAATTATTTAGCTTTAACACTGCTTTTAATTGCTTTCATCACTTTTGTTTGTATACTCACTATGCTCTTACTAGTATTTAACACTATATTATTTATAACACGATTACTATTATTTTGTCTCCCACAGTGTAGTGTAGGACCCACCGATAATGGGGTACTTTGAAAGTAGTGGTGGGCTTAACAACATATGGCCATATGGTGGAACCAAATCCCCATATTTATACTGAGTTAGGCATTTTAGTAGCCTTCTTTGTTTTTTGTATTTTTTTGTAGTCTGAGTGCGCTGCATTATTCTCTCATTCATGAAATCTTGGTCACAGCGGCAGCACCTTTCATGCAAAATTCAGGTCTCGGGAGTGCCCCCTATCCTTTCTCTGTTTATTCTATATTTGGAGTCCAGACCAGATTCCTTAGGGGTTAAGCACCCCGCCCAGGCCCCCCCAGCTTCAGAGTCTCCTTTAGAGGTGGCCACAGGTGTGTATATTAAGGAGGAGTTTATCAGTAGTCAAGTCACCTTTATTATTTTTTCCAGTGAGCACAGTCATCTGCATTAGTGAGTATACTCATTTTCAGCACTAACACATTAATTATTTAGCTTTAACACTGCTTTTAATTGCTTTCATCACTTTTGTTTGTATACTCACTATGCTCTTACTAGTATTTAACACTATATTATTTATAACACGATTACTATTATTTTGTCTCCCACAGTGTAGTGTAGGACCCACCGATAATGGGGTACTTTGAAAGTAGTGGTGGGCTTAACAACATATGGCCATATGGTGGAACCAAATCCCCATATTTATACTGAGTTAGGCATTTTAGTAGCCTTCTTTGTTTTTTGTATTTTTTTGTAGTCTGAGTGCGCTGCATTATTCTCTCATTCATGAAATCTTGGTCACAGCGGCAGCACCTTTCATGCAAAATTCAGGTCTCGGGAGTGCCCCCTATCCTTTCTCTGTTTATTCTATATTTGGAGTCCAGACCAGATTCCTTAGGGGTTAAGCACCCCGCCCAGGCCCCCCCAGCTTCAGAGTCTCCTTTAGAGGTGGCCACAGGTGTGTATATTAAGGAGGAGTTTATCAGTAGTCAAGTCACCTTTATTATTTTTTCCAGTGAGCAGTCATCTGCATTAGTGAGTATACTCATTTTCAGCACTAACACATTAATTATTTAGCTTTAACACTGCTTTTAATTGCTTTCATCACTTTTGTTTGTATACTCACTATGCTCTTACTAGTATTTAACACTATATTATTTATAACACGATTACTATTATTTTGTCTCCCACAGTGTAGTGTAGGACCCACCGATAATGGGGTACTTTGAAAGTAGTGGTGGGCTTAACAACATATGGCCATATGGTGGAACCAAATCCCCATATTTATACTGAGTTAGGCATTTTAGTAGCCTTCTTTGTTTTTTGTATTTTTTTGTAGTCTGAGTGCGCTGCATTATTCTCTCATTCATGAAATCTTGGTCACAGCGGCAGCACCTTTCATGCAAAATTCAGGTCTCGGGAGTGCCCCCTATCCTTTCTCTGTTTATTCTATATTTGGAGTCCAGACCAGATTCCTTAGGGGTTAAGCACCCTGCCCAGGCCCCCCCAGCTTCAGAGTCTCCTTTAGAGGTGGCCACAGGTGTGTATATTAAGGAGGAGTTTATCAGTAGTCAAGTCACCTTTATTATTTTTTCCAGTGAGCACAGTCATCTGCATTAGTGAGTATACTCATTTTCAGCACTAACACATTAATTATTTAGCTTTAACACTGCTTTTAATTGCTTTCATCACTTTTGTTTGTATACTCACTATGCTCTTACTAGTATTTAACACTATATTATTTATAACACGATTACTATTATTTTGTCTCCCACAGTGTAGTGTAGGACCCACCGATAATGGGGTACTTTGAAAGTAGTGGTGGGCTTAACAACATATGACCATATGGTGGAACCAAATCCCCATATTTATACTGAGTTAGGCATTTTAGTAGCCTTCTTTGTTTTTTGTATTTTTTTGTAGTCTGAGTGCGCTGCATTATTCTCTCATTCGTTGACCCAAAAGAAGGCAAAACACCTAGTCTGAAGTGCTTCCAAAAGTGCACACATATCCTACTTTAAGCCAGAATGGCAGTCAGATATCTCCTCAGATCAAGATGCTATTACCTAACATATTAACATTTATATCCATGTATATATGTGTTTGCAAGTATTTATCCAACTGTTGTTTAAACATCTGTATAGACTTTGATAAAACCAGCTCTTCAGGCAGAGCATTCCCCATCCTTATTGTTCTTACTGTAAAAAACCCTTTATCTTGCCTAGTCCAAATGTCCTTTATTCCAGTCTAAATGCATGACCTCTCATCCTATGTATAGTCCTATTTATGAATAGATTTCTGGACAATGGTTTGTATTGCCCCTGAATATATTTGTATAATGCTATCATATGCCCTCTGAGGTGCCGTTTTTGCACACTAAAGGGATCTTTGTTGACTGAGTCAATTTCCCTATCACCCCAAGTCCACTACCTTGGAGTTAAACTCAAATCCAATCTTTCCTTCATCCTCCACACCCAATTGGTTTCACCCTGTTGTAACCACCTATGTAATATTTCCAAAATGTGTCCATTTCTGAGTGCTGATACCACTAAGCAACTCATCCATGTCCTTGTTTCATATGTTGCCATGACTACTGCAATAAAAACTAACTGATCATCTGCTCTCCCAACTCTCCCCTCTTCAGTGCACACTAAGTGCCTCTGCCAGGCTAATCCACTTTATCAGTCACTCTGAAAACTAACACCTCATGACCAAGCCCCTACTGAAGAACTTTACATTTCTAAGTTACATAAAAAGTAATCACAAATACGTGCCAACAACATCTGGAAGAAATCAACACTGTAGATCAACACTGTAGATCTCAAAATATTTCTGTTAAAAATAAGAGAAGATATATCAAACCTACTAGATGTAGATAACTATGGAACTCTCATTCTATCCAATTTTGGAACAAGCAGGCCTCAAAGACCTAGCACTAAAGTTGATAACCTCCTTCCAGATCAACCTCTCTCAAGAAGTGAACCTGTGTAACATCACTATTTCTTACATTGTTTAACAGCTATAGCAAACTCCTTTCAGACCTCCTAAGAAGTCTACACTTCTACACATGCCCTGACAACTGTCTGGTTTAAATTGGACCTCCAAAGGATCACAGACAAAATGCAGCCACCATCACAACTGCACTCAAGGACATTTGTAAATGGATGATAGCATATCTCAACAATAACAAAAAGGATGAAACTCATGACCTAATCAAAACAACATTGTAGCAAAATGACTAACCGGATTGCTGGAAGGTCTAAATATGGAGAATGTTTGCAAGTCAGCCAATAACAGTGCATCACAGTCTTTCTTCCATGATGCCCACTTATTAATACTGCTAATAAATCAACCCCTAGAGTACCCTCATATGGTTATTTAAAAAAAAATATATATATATATATATACCTGAGCAGGGATTTACCAAAGGGCAAGCTACTGATTTGTTTTTGACACACAGACATATGCCTTGCACTCAAAATGCTACTACTCTTGAGTGGCAGAGTTGTAGTATTCTTTAGCCTAAATATATTAATAAAACCAAAAACCAAAAAAGATACCTGGGCACTATCCCAAAAAAACTAATTCAAATAGAGATTTTTAGTACCACTAAGAGCAACTGAAGGACTTGAGATAATGCACAGGTCAAATACTTTGGATTTATTCGTAAAAATGAAGTCATCATAATAATTTCCCTTGGGATTTATGCATATAGAGCCTGACTGAGAGCACACAGGTTGTATGTGCCCTCCTGGATTGCTGAGAATTTTTTTTTACCTAATTTACCAAACACGCCTATTCCTAATACTGATTTAATAGCATATTGCTTCTGCCAGAATCTCCACCTATAAGAAGGCAGGCTCTTGTTGTTCATTAACACTGCTTGCATTTTGAGCCAGCAACTAGCATGGCAGAAATCACAAATCTCTTATTATGGACTTTGTGTTTTATTCTTCAGACTGCTGGACAACAAAAACTACTTCGAGGTAGGACATAATTATAAAGTAAATCAGAGTTTGTGATCAGATAACATTGAGGGAGAGAAATACAAATAACTTGATGAAGTTGATTTGCTCAGTTCCACTATCAAAGCATCTAATGGTTTGGAAAATATGACAATATTATACATAATTGAAATGAATACATATTGAATTTAATGGAGACAATGTAATAAATGCTATGCAATTTACTGCTAATTTTTTAAATTTTTTTATTATTTAGCCTGGAAGTAAAAAAAAGCATACATGAATACAAAATATGCTCATAAAAATAGCACGCATTATCTTGAGTATGTTGCTAAAAAGATCAATAGGATTTTTCTTGCATATGAAACTTGTCAGAGCTGTAATAATGGTTTACCTTTTCAATTATTAAGAGAGAGCCACAGGTCATCGGTAGTTCTCATTCTGTATTGCCTTAATTTATGGACATTTAAAACAATAGCTATACATCCATTTTCCATGTGAATAGCATTTTAAATGTTGAATCAGACGTTGGGCTATCTAACCTGATTAACTAATATATAGTTGTTTATTGTCATTATTTAAAAAGAGCTCTAGAGTTGAAAATATTGATACTTATTGTTAGTTATTCACATCAAAATATTGTTGATATTACAATTTAGAAATTTAAACTGTTTAAGCTATCTCCAGTCTAGTATACTTAAACTGTCTTTATTATATTTATTTGTAAGACATTTATTCTACACTGTATCAACTTTTTAAAAACAAATTAAAGGAACACTATAGTGTTAGGAATACTAAGTTCCTGTCACGGGTGGCGGTCCGGAGACCGGGACCCGTGTATGTCTGATGATGGTAGGAGTAACAGTGTGGAAATTAATAATCAGGGTCTGATGCAGGGTAACCACATGCCCCCTGGTGTTGAGCACCAATGTTTGTGCGGCCACATACCAGGGCCCTGATGCAGCTTCTGCGGATCCCAGGAGCTTGATAATATGCAGATATGTATCTAGTACTAGAAACAAGGCAAGACTAGAATAGGCACCATACAAAATGACAAGACAAGACTAGAAGAACCCAGAACCGGAGCAGGACAGAAAGCATAACCAAGAACATGTACACAAGACATGATGGATACAAGAACAGAACATGGACAGAACTGTGCATTAACTGTGAATACAAGATAAAATAAAACAAGACAAGAGATACAAGGCAAAACAAGAGGAGAATTAACAAAGTACTATATATGTAATAAACATTGGAGATTTAGACATAGATAAATGGCCAAGATGTACTCCAATTACGGAGAGTCCTAACTGCCTAGATATGCATGACTAAAACAATAAAACACACACAGTACTTACCTGCAAGGAAAGGGGCAGAGGAATGAGACCACTGCCAGCAGGAACAGACTGAGACAAAAAGGATAAATGAAAAAGGAACGGGTGTGGCAACAAAAAACTAACATTTAAAGTAATCCAGGAGACTAAAGGAATGAACTCATAAAACCCAGCATAAAGAAAACCAAACATAGACTAGATAACCAGAAAATAAATGAATAAAAAAAAATAAACACGAATTGTAAAAAGTGTACTGGAAATCAGAAGCCATGACAAGAAATATCCGCAGAATGTAACAGGGTGTGACAGTTCCCTTTTTACACTGACCTTATTCCAGTGCCGATGCCCCTTGGCACTTGGCTCCATCTCTGCCTCCTCCAACTTCAGCACTAAGGGGGTGGAGGCTAATGGATTGAATCAATGCTCTCCTATGTTGATTTTAAGGATGCTGATCGTCCCAATGCGAAGTGTGAGGAAGTACAGCATCGTTTCAAGGAGTCAAACAGCAGGGAGCACTTCAAGTTTCTGTCAGGTAGACAGTTACTAAAGGCAGTCTTAGCCATGTACTGAAAACATTGAAATTTCTATGAAACTGCCATGTTTCCCATTGAATGGCTAAGGAGGAAAGGGATACTGCACCAAAACCAGTTCTATGAGATGAAGTGGTCTGGATGCCCACATTGTCCCTTTACACTGTAGTCAATATAAAAACCATAATTGTAAGTCATCAGTAACAGCAGTGTTTTTTATATGTTGGACAATATCCTAACTCTCAGCTCCACTTACACAATACACAAGTATTGTTCAAGATATTCTGGAAGGACAACAGTTTGCCATACAACTTCTAACTGAACGTGAAACAAGGGTGTATTAAAAAGTTTTTCAAGTGTCATGGCTTCTAACACTTACAAGGGCATTGCCCATCCTGAAACTAAAGGTTCTAAGATCCAATGGCTGGTCTACTTCCTCTTGCTATTTACTAGAGAATAGCAGGGATAAGGACTACAGTGTTTGAATTAGTATGCTGACCATCTTAGGTAAGATACTCAGCATACTAACTCAAACACTGTCTTCAAATATTCTACTAGACTAAACAAAACAGGTGTTATTGTTGAGGTTTTATGCATTGGAGTTTAATAATTTAAAACGGAAATAGGGCAATCCTATTACCACAGAAGCGGTCCTATCCAATAACATTACAGAATCTAGGTTGCCACCTCAACAACATTCCAGGGTAGCAATGTGCCAAACATTAAAAAGAAAACTTTGCATTTCCCATGGCATCTCACTGTAACAAAAATGCAAATGCAAGTAACAAAAATGCAAAGAAATAACTTTAGTGGAACTGGTAACAAAGTTCCTCTTATTCCCATACTTCCTCTTTTAACCCTGTTCTACACGACTTCTACTCAATTTTTGCCACCCAGTCTCTCATGGCTATTAACTTGGTGACAATTAACTCTGATCTTTATAACTCCTATAACAATTTATCCATTATACCATTTTAACGTTATACTGCTTCTTTTAAATCCCCTCCTTCTGTTTTTTTATGTCTGCTGCTGGATGTGTTCTCACATTACTCCTCAAGTAGATGATACAATAAATCAGTGATGGCAAACCTTTTTGAGCCTGAGTGCCCAAACTGCAATACATGCCGACTTTTTTTTCCTCAAAGTGCCAACACGGCAATTAAACCTGAATACTGAGGTTAAGGTTTAGAAAAAACAACTCATACAGTTGTCCGAACTAATTAACATCTTTTGTTTTAAAAGAAGAACACAACAGAGAGTTCGATGATACAAATGATAAATAATGATATCAATTATAGATTTAATTAATCTTATATTTATTAGTATCTCCAACAAATGCAATACATACATACAATACACACACACAGACTGTTGAATACACAGACAGACTGCCAAACACACACACAGGCAGACTGCTGAGTACACACAGGCAGACCGCTGAATACATACACACAATCTGCTGAATACATGCCCACAATCCACTGAATACATGCACACAGTCCGCTGAATATACACACACACAAACAAACACCGACTGCTGAATACATACACACACAAACTGCTTAATACATGCACAGACTGCTAAATACACACACAGACAGACTGCTGAATAAGTACACACAGCCCGCTGAATACACACACACAGACTGCTGAATACGAACACACAGTCCGCTGAATACACACACACAGACCGCTGAATACACATGCAGACAGACTGCTAAATACACACAAACACACAGAATGCTGAGTACACACATACAGACTGCTGAGTAAATACAGACAGACTGCTGAGTACACACAGACTGCTGAATACATACACACAGACTGTTGAATACCCACACACAGACTGCTGAATACACACACACAGTTTGCTGAATACGCACAGACTGCTGAATACATACAGACTGCTGAATACACACACACACACATACACACATATATTGTATTGAGGGGTGCAGTGTATGTGTTTTTGTGTATGGGTGCGGAGTGTGTGTGTGAGGGATGCTGTGTGTGAGGAGTGCTGTGTGTGCATGGGGGATGCTGTGTGTGTGGGGGTGCTGAGTGTGTGGGGAGAGAAGTGCTGTGTGTGTGGGGGAGGGATGCTGTGTGTGTGGGGGAGGGGTGCTGTGTGTGGGTAAGGGTGCTGTGTGTGAGGGGGGTGCTGCAGGTAGCAAATGTGTTTTTTGTTTTTTTTAAATAATAAATTGTAAAAAAATACATTATTAAAATATTTATCCCCCCAGCCAGCCCTGGTAGTCCGTGGTGGTAAGTTCTCTGAAGGTTCTTGCTGCAGCTCTCCTGTCCTCCGCAGAATGCTGTGTGGAGCATTGTCATAGTAACGTGCGGCAATGCTCCACACAGCCTGCTCGCGGGAGGACAGGATAATTGCTTCCCAGATCCCTCCCCCTGCCTCCGGGGTCCTCACGATATGAAAGCAGAGTAGGCGCCTGCCGTTTTGGGCAGGCAGGTTCCTACTTTGCATTGCTGCCGACCGGCGTCAGCGCCCCCTCTCTCCCACCCGGTGATCTATGGCCACGTGCCCACAAAGAGGGCTCGGCGTGCCACATCACTACCCTAAATGCTGCAAAATGTTTTGTATAGATATCTTAATGAAGCAAACCGGGTTAAAAATTGCATAATAAACACACTGTTTCAATTGAATTAGCTCTAATCATGCTTTATTAATATTAAACAATTTACTAGCAAGTAATTTATGTTGAAAAAAATAATAATACATTTTATATTTCATGTCAACATGTATTTAAAACATGGTAGCTAGCAAATAGATGTGGTAACAATACAATTTTCTTCACAAACAGGAAATGTAACATTAAATATAAATAAAAATGGTCTGTTACCATGTTTGTAGGCTTTTATAATGACCCTGCTTGGATTTCTAGGAAATAATGTGTCCACATGGACTTACTGTATCTGTACTGTAAATGGTATTACAGATTGCTCTTGTAGCGGACAATAAAATTCCTCTTGTAATTAGTGTGCTGAGCCCTCTTGCTCCTTTCTCCCCTCTATGGTTGCTAGAATGCCCCCTTAAAGTTTCCTCTATAAGGTATATCCAGATGACATTGAGGAAGCACTTGCAATTCCGTTGACTATATGCAGATGGATAAAGTGTCATACTAGCAGAAAACATTAATTTGCAGTATTAATATCATTGCTGGTTCAAATAGGAAGGTCAGAACAGATATTTAGGCTTATCTGTGCAAAACTAAAATTTGTACTAGTATACACATTGTGAGTAAACATTAATCTGCAGCTTTGGTTTTACTTTTGCAAAATAAGGGACTATCACATGCTTGTAAGCAGAACTCCCTTTATCTAAATTTCCTCTTTGCTTTGTGGGGAGATGCTGGAGGAGAACAAATTGGTTCTGAGGATTATTGGTGTCCTCTGTGCAGTTGGAGCTTGGGAAACCTTGTGATAAGAGGATGAATTATGCTGGTTGGTGCCACTCCTGCTGCTGGGGATGAGTGGAGTACTCCCTGTAAAGGAGATCTTAATATCTAAGTAAAAACATAGTTATCTAGTTGTCTTGGGTTTGATTGGCTTCCTATAAGGGGATGGTGGGATTTCTTTGCAGAGGTCGAGGGAAAAAATTTAATAATGCAACTATCAAGAAGTAGCATGCTTAGACTACCTAGAAGCTTAGGCAGAGTGTGATGGAAGGGTTTTTGGAATATGTGAGTTAGGAGCTAATTGCCCACTGATGTTAAATATACTCCTAAAACCAAGATTGGCTGTGATGTTAATGTGCCATCAGAAGTTCCCTATTCTTAGTCTTTTCAGGTCACCTAGAGTACCTATGTTTCTGTACTTTAAAGCAGGTGTAATAGAACAGGCCTGCACAACCTTCAATCCCCCAGATGTTTTGAAGTACAACACCCATGACTCTTTGAATAAAACAGATAGCCAACGCCCATGTTTCTTTGCATGAAACAGATAGCCAGGGAATAATAGTAGTTGTAGTTCAACAAATCTGGGGGGGCCACAGGCTGTGCAGGCCTGTAATAGAATCATGTCAGAATCCAATTCACTAGCAGGGTTATTCACTGAAGTCACATTCAAAGTGAATTTCAAATTTAAGATCTAAATAGCTGAACTGGAAAAAGTATCTCCGTCAGCTATGCTTTCAGATCACCTAGTCTGGCCTTAAATTTGAAAGTCACCTGGAATTCACCATGTGAATAACCCATAAAGCATGCATTATCAATGCAGACAAGAAAGGGAGATCCCCCTATGCCAGGAAAATCCCCCTATGCCAGGAAAAGGATTTATATCAAACTGTTCTAAATGTCAGGGGACTCAAGTTAACATAACCATTGCAGGAAGTTTAAATGTCCCTTTAACAATATCATAAAAGTTTAATCTCAATGCTAGTGGTTCTGGCAGCTAGGACGCCGTGCATAATTATTTAAACAATGCCATTCTTACTATGCACTGGGGTTTAAAATGATAATTCCTCACGATATGACATTTACCAGGTCACTGTAACCTATGATTTAAAAACTTCTGATAAAACGAACAGACAATATGCACAAAGATGGCTGTTCTTTCACCTGGTGCATTTTGTCTAGCACAAAGTGTGTGACATTTTGTTCTTTATTCAGCGATCCTGACTGCTTTCTTATTCATGCAAATGATTAGAAAATACAAAACAAGGGCAAAGTGATTAGCAGCTGATAATGCAGTTAAGAGAGAGACACAATAGAATGAGAGATGTAAAGGACAGATTATTGGTTTATTGTTATTGGTATTGAAGCTCGAAATAAAGAAGTGTGGGGGTAGACAGAGTAATCATCAAGAAGCATTGTTCCCCCGAAAACGTGAGCTGGTGTGATGACAAGGACAGGGACCATACGGGTGAAATCTTTTTTTATATTCTTATTGCTAAGCTTATTGTATGTTCTTCATATTTTCTTTGCTAATATGATATTACTCAAGTATAAAAACATAAATATGTATTTGCACACAGCTGTCCAAATTCAGTCGATTTATATACAATTTTTTTTTAATCATAATTTTGAAAAAGAGTATAGCTTGCATGCATCTAACAATTGAGGCCTTCAATTACCTCTCGTCCACCTTGCAGTCAAACCCCATTTCTCTCGTGTTTGGTCTAATGACGGGTACAGGATAAGTATTTGCTGAATCCTTCTTCCGATGTAAGGTATAGAATTATATTTAAATATTCTGGAATGGATATACAGCAGTTATAGTAGCAATACTTATGCTTCCTGTCTCACTAATGTGTGAATAGTATTTATTCTCAGGCACTGCTAGCACCATGAAATATTAATAGTGGCAGTTATCTCAAAATATAGCATCTGAATACAGGAATTCAGTTACAACATATGGCCATATTGTAGTAAGCCCACCACTATTTCAAAGCACCCAAACATTGGTGGGTCCTAAACTAATTTTAAAATGGAAGATTAACATGCTAATGTGCAATACTTGCAGCTTAAACTGCTTCCAGAGACTCCTCAATTTATGCTTTCCTGTGGTCACATCCAAAGAGGCACTAATAGTGTAACTGAATCCCCATTTGTTTGCTAAGAATAGTAATTTTAAGTGACCTTGTATAATCTAAAACTGTATTTCTGCTTTTGTGTGTGCACTGTTCCTTTATCTGTAAATTGTGTATATGTTTTGGTCTTTATGGCAGCACCACTACTTAAAAATGCATGTTCCGAATGTGCCCCCAATTCCCCATTTTTTTCTGAGGGCATAATGGTAATCATCTGTTTCGACAGCAGGTCTTAACATTAGGTAAAAACAACCTCAGATGAAAGAGCAATACATGACATTAACATAAATAAATCATTATTCAATGCTTTCCCATGGGGAAAATCTGACGCTGGAGGTCCGTGAGGACATTCAGCATCAGATAACTGACCCCAAAGGTCGGTTTGGATCCCGGAAGCCCTCTAGTGGCTGTCTGTTAGACAGCCATAGAGGGCAGGCTTAGAGCCCTGGAACTGTTGTTTTACATTGCAGCACTAAGTGCAAAAGGGTCACAGCACCCAGACCACTTCAATTAGCTGCCTGGAGTATCCCTTTAATTAACAGCCGGGTTGGCCGGGTTGGTTGTTAACAATTAAGACTGATCTTAAAGGGACACTCCAGGCACCCAGACCATTTCTGCCCATTGGAGTGGTCTGGGTGCCAACTCCCACTACTCTTAACCCTGCAACTGTAATTATCGCAGTTTTTTATAAACTGCAATAATTACCTTGCAGGGTTAACTCCACCACTAGTGGCTGTCTACTAGACAGCCACTAGAGGGCACTTCCACGTTGATAGCAAAGATTTTCTTTGCTAGAGTGTCGCTAGACGTCCTCACGCTGTGTAAGGACCTCCAGCGGCGCTCAATTAGGTTTCCTCAGCCGGCGGGCGGGATCACTCTCGCCCACCGGCTGACGCGATTACT
Organism: Pelobates fuscus; assembly: GCF_036172605.1. NCBI lineage: Eukaryota > Metazoa > Chordata > Amphibia > Anura > Pelobatidae > Pelobates > Pelobates fuscus. Next base: position 97,461,136 of record NC_086328.1, read on the forward strand.
GGGAGGAGTGACGCTGACCCGAAACCACCGCCGAGGGACATCGACGGGGTCCCAGGTAAGCAACCGGGGATGAGAGGTGGGAGGGAAAGGGTACCTGCAGTGCCAGGAAAATGGATTGTTTTCCTGGCACTGGAGTTTCCCTTTAAATCTAGTTGCACTAATCACAATCACAATCTTGATAAAGTATGTATGGTATGAAACAAGTTTATCACAGGCTCTGCAAACCTGTCTCCTTGCCTTCATGTAAGTTAATATGCCTGATGTCTGTTTGCTTTGGATATTTTTAAGATTTTTTATTTTTTTTTGGTAAATAAAGGAATGCATTTTATTTATTTATTCATTAACCCCTTAAGGACTGAGCCAAATTTACACGTTGTGATCAAAACAAAACGTAAACAAAAACTTGAATTTGCGCTATATGTCTGTTCAGATGTAATACGCCTCTTTCATATTATGTGCCACCCACACTTATTATATATCATTTTATTCAGGGGAAACAGGGCTTTCATTTAACATCAAATATTTAGGTATGAAACATAATTTAATATGAATAAAATATTAAACAACGGGAGGAATAAGAATTTCTTTTAAAAAAATCTTTAGTTCTACGTGACATTCTAAGTGTGAATGTCGTAATACTGTTTGTTTTTACTGCAATGAAATACACATATTATGATTCAGCAATGTCTCACATGTAAAACAGTACCTACTATGTACAGGTTTTATGACGTTTTGGGAAGTTACACGGTCAAATATAACATGTTGAATTTTTCATTTTTTCCCCATTGAAATTCGCCAGATTGGTTGTGTTGCCTTTGAGACCATATGGTAGCCCAGGAATGAGAATTACCCCATCATGGCATACCATTTGCAAAATTAGACAACCCAAGGTATTGCAAATGGTGTATTTCCAGTCTTTTTAGTAGCCACTTGGTCACAAACACTGGCCAAATTTAGTGTTAATATTGTGTGTGAAAAATGCAAAAAAATAATTTGAACACCAGTTTTGGCCAGTGTTTGTGACTAAGTGGCTACTAAAAACTGGACATACCCCATTTGTAATACCTTGGGTTGTCTACTATTGCAAATGGTATGCCATCATGGGGGTGATTTTCATTCCTGGGCTACCATATGGTCTCAAAGGCAACATTACCAAATTGGCGAATTTCAATGTGAAAAAAATTAAAACTTTAACATATTATATTTGACCCTTACAGTTGCAGGGTTAAGGGTAGTGGGAGTTGGCACCTAGACTACTCCAATGGGCAGAAGTTGTCTGGGTGCCTGGAGTGTCCCTTTAACTGTGTTAATGCAGTTTTGAATTCATTCTTGCTTTTACCCTACAATATATAATTTCCATCTAAAATATATGCATAACGCACTGCCACCTTTATAATTTTAGAGATGTGTTGCCAGACTGCTATGGTATCTACATTCTGGTGGGAAGGGTTTGACAGCTCAGCCTGTAAATATATGGAATTCAAGAGTTTACAGGATGGAATCAATTGATCACAAAGGAACCACCATAATTATTTTACTTGATTTCATACTTAGAGCTCATGAACTCTACATATTGTTGGGTCTGTGCCTTGAATCCCTGGACATAATGCAAAATGTATATGAATTCCACAAAATTATGTTGATCTGGCAACTTTATTTGAAAACTACAGGAGGCATGTGATATGTGCAGTAATAATTTCAGGTGAGATGACTATTTAACAACAATTGCATATTCAATAAGAAAAAAATATGTTGTACCTTATCTTGAAAACAAAGAATGTAAATTTACTATTTGGCACAATCAAATAATATAAAACAATTCAGAATATCTTTATAATCTTTGTCAAAGAACATTGAACGCAGTCTACCACAGAGATATATGTAGTGCAATATCCTATTGTAGTACCTTGATGAATAAATTACAAGTGACTTTTCTTTTACCTCAGTTGTGGTTTTCATTAGGTTGTCAATAGTCTTTGTCCTTTATCATCTTTGTTTAGTACAATATCATTTGTTCTGGTTTTGCCAACAGTCATTATGATATGATCTTAATTATTATTTCTTGATAATTTATTTTTCAAATGTTTACCAGGAAAGATTTTCAAGCATGTTTTGGAAAGCAGAAAGTACTGTTACGTATACAATAAGAGGCATATACAATGTAATTATTAGTTTACATATGAAAAAGCTACTTTTTGATTGGCCAATATATGATGAATTCAGGGACTTCATACTGGTGGCAGATTTAATTCATGTGAAACAGTTAAATTGCATGGGTCAACAACATCTGAAATAAAATATAAAAATATCAGGGGCCAGAGTCTATGAATATGGATGTTCTTTAGGTATGCCCCGAAGTATCATGAGATATGGCTCCCTTATAATCCATTCATTTCACCTGAAATGTTTATGGTCTGTCTTCAAGATGTCTCTGTGAGGGAATCCTCAAAACACTTAAGTCTTCTACAATTTCAGCCCAGGTTCAAATTTCTAGAGATTGGTAGCAAGATGACTAAGGCCTCAGACTCAGTTAAGGCTCTTGAACATGTGTACTTGCCTCATAAAGGCAATATCGACCTTAGAAATGTTTATTTTGCATGTGTTCCCTGGCTACTAATCTCAAGAATGAGTTACTGGATTTAGGCACCAATACCACCACAGAAGACAAAATGCATGAAATTATACACAATGCTCAGTCTGATGAACACCTTGCCTTATGCAAAGAGGTTCACCTCCTTAAACTAAAAGTAACCAACTTTAACTTTACTCTTAAATGTATAGAAGTGGGGATACCCAGTGAAGCACCTTATTTTTAAAAACAACAGTAAGAGTATGGCCACTACACCTCAACTATCATTCATGTGACAATATGGCCCTCATGTCTCTGGCACTGAAAGTGTAGCAGTTCAGGCACACTATCATCCGTGGGTTTCTTTCACTTAATCTGCACCACTAACTACTCTACTAAATGCTAGGATTTAGCTTTGGTAGCACATCCACTGACAATGCAGGATATACTGCACTGGTATTAGGTTACTATGGGATATTCTATCTTTCCATTCCTTTGGCAATTCTCTATGAGCAACTACTCTATAGAGGACAATAATGTCAGGGTACCTAAAGTCTCTACCTCGGAGGAGGTTAGACTTCCCGACGGCCGTTCTCTCAGGGGGGCTGATTCATCCAATCCTCACAGCTCTCATAGTCATTCTCACGCCAGCCACGATAGCCCCGCTTCCTTTTATGACACGACGCTCAGGAGCCGACGTCATAATGGCAATCACATCCCGACCTGTCAATCTAGTTCGGAACAACGAATCAGGGCTCGGCAAGGGCGGAGTCATCAATTAAAGAACCAGGGTATAAAAGAGGGATGTGTGTAAGGGTTCATTGCCCTGTCGTGGTTCTAGCTTGTCTGGTTCCTCAGTGCTCTTATGTCTATTGTTCTATTTGGTTTTGACTCGGCTTGTACTATCGTTCCTGTTTACCTCTCGTGTCCTTTGACCTCGGCTTGTCTCTCGCTTACCTGTTCTCTCGTTCCCTCGACCTTGGCTTGTCTCTGACCATTCTTTGCTTTCTCCTTACGTTAGTCCGGCCATTCTAAGGTCCGGTATACGTACATCTCTCCTGTTCGTACTCTGCGTGTTGGATCCCTGTCCCGATCCTGACAAATAAATAGTAATATATCTGAAAGACCAAGAGGAAGTAACAAACAGGCTTCTTCTTGGCAACTCTGAGAACTCAGATTGTATATTGTAGAAACAACCAGCTGAAACAAGATGAAGAATGTCCTGTAGCGTGGGAGGAAAAATAGTAACCTTGCACTGGAGTATAGAAGCTCAGGCCAGATCACACAGAAACTTTGCAGGTGAAACAGTGGACTGTGGTGCAGGTGTCTTTTCTTTTGCGGGGGTCAAAATTCATAAAAAAATTATAAAAAACAATTCTGGTGTAAAACTAGGAAAATAAGTAATCTGAAATTCGAATGGGCCTTCTGAGATGGAAACATTACAAGCTCTCCTGGATAGGCAGACCTTTTACACTAAAGTTGCATTTTAAAAGTTCCTGATAATAACAACAATGATTTCACCAAAGCAAAGAGTAAGCAGTTATATAACTTACTTTTGTAATTGTGAGTCTTTGACTGTAACACAGAAGAGGAGCAGTGTTTCATGTAAGAAGGAGCCAGGTATCCAACACAATTACAACCAGGTAATCAGTCCAAGAAAAGGAAAGGCAAAACAAGAGGGAAAGTCCTTTAAAACATATTTGGTTTTGGCATAAGTTAAATCCATCAGTTAATTAGGAAGTAACAAGAGGAGCAATCTGTGAGTCAAGCCAGGGTAATTAACAGTAATCCGTTCGAATTGTGGGAGTTTAGAGAGAGAAATTAGTTACGCATGGGATGTCAATCCGAAGTTTAAAGGAACACTATAGTCACCTAATTTGCTTTAGCTAAATACAGGGAGTGCAGAATTATTAGGCAAATGAGTATTTTGACCACATCATCCTCTTTATGCATGTTGTCTTACTCCAAGCTGTATAGGCTCGAAAGCCTACTACCAATTAAGCATATTAGGTGATGTGCATCTCTGTAATGAGAAGGGGTGTGGTCTAATGACATCAACACCCTATATCAGGTGTGCATAATTATTAGGCAACTTCCTTTCCTTTGGCAAAATGGGTCAAAAGAAGGACTTGACAGGCTCAGAAAAGTCAAAAATAGTGAGATATCTTGCAGAGGGATGCAGCACTCTTAAAATTGCAAAGCTTCTGAAGCGTGATCATCGAACAATCAAGCGTTTCATTCAAAATATTCAACAGGGTCGCAAGAAGCGTGTGGAGAAACCAAGGCGCAAATAACTGCCCATGAACTTTGAAAAGTCAAGCGTGCAGCTGCCAAGATGCCACTTGCCACCAGTTTGGCCATATTTCAGAGCTGCAACATCACTGGAGTGCCCAAAAGCACAAGGTGTGCAATACTCAGAGACATGGCCAAGGTAAGAAAGGCTGAAAGACGACCACCACTGAACAAGACACACAAGCTGAAACGTCAAGACTGGGCCAAGAAATATCTCAAGACTGATTTTTCTAAGGTTTTATGGACTGATGAAATGAGAGTGCGTCTTGATGGGCCAGATGGATGGGCCCGTGGCTGGATTGGTAAAGGGCAGAGAGCTCCAGTCCGACTCAGACGCCAGCAAGGTGGAGGTGGAGTACTGGTTTGGGCTGGTATCATCAAAGATGAGCTTGTGGGGCCTTTTCGGGTTGAGGATGGAGTCAAGCTCAACTCCCAGTCCTACTGCCAGTTTCTGGAAGACACCTTCTTCAAGCAGTGGTACAGGAAGAAGTCTGCATCCTTCAAGAAAAACATGATTTTCATGCAGGACAATGCTCCATCACACGCGTCCAAGTACTCCACAGCGTGGCTGGCAAGAAAGGGTATAAAAGAAGAAAATCTAATGACATGGCCTCCTTGTTCACCTGATCTGAACCCCATTGAGAACCTGTGGTCCATCATCAAATGTGAGATTTACAAGGAGGGAAAACAGTACACCTCTCTGAACAGTGTCTGTGAGGCTGTGGTTGCTGCTGCACGCAATGTTGATGGTGAACAGATCAAAACACTGACAAAATCCATGGATGGCAGGCTTTTGAGTGTCCTTGCAAAGAAAGGTGGCTATATTGGTCACTGATTTGTTTTTGTTATGTTTTTGAATGTCAGAAATGTATATTTGTGAATGTTGAGATGTTATATTGGTTTCACTGGTAAAAATAAATACCGTATATACTCGAGTATAAGCCGACCCGAATATAAGCCGAGGCCCCTAATTTTACCCCCAAAAACTGGGAAAAATTATTGACTCGAGTATAAGACTAGGGTGGGAAATGCAGCAGCTACTGGTACATTTCTAAATAAAATTAGATCCTAAAAAAATTATATTAACTGAATATTTATTTACAGTGTGTGTATATAATGAATGCAGTGTGTGTGAATGCAGTGTGTGTGTGTGAATGCAGTGTGTGTGTATGAATGCAGCGTGTGTGTATGAATGCAGCGTGTGTGTATGAATGCAGCGTGTGTGTATGAATGCAGCGTGTGTGTATGAATGCAGTGTGTGTATGAGTGCAGTGTGAGTGTATGAGTGCAGTGTGAGTGTATGAGTGCAGTGTGAGTGTATGAGTGCAGTGTGAGTGTATGAATGCAGTGTGAGTGTATGAATGCAGTGTGTGTATGAGTGCAGCGTGTGTGTATGAGTGCAGCGTGTGTGTATGAGTGCAGCGTGTGTGTATGAATGCAGCGTGTGTATGAATGCAGCGTGTGTGTATGAGTGCAGCGTGAGTGTATGAGTGCAGCGTGAGTGTATGAGTGCAGTGTGAGTGTATGAGTGCAGTGTGAGTGTATGAGTGCAGTGTGAGTGTATGAATGCAGTGTGAGTGTATGAATGCAGTGTGTGTGTATGAGTGCAGTCTGTGTGTATGAGTGTAGTGTGTGTGTGTGTGTGTGTTGAAGAGCCTTGCTGGGGGGTGGGCTATTTTTTTTAGTATTTTAATTTTTGTTATTATTATTTATTATTATTTTTATTCATTTAATTTAATTATTATTATTATTATTGTATTATTATTTATTTATTATTTTTTTTTATTATTACTAATTATTATTTTTTTGTCCCCCCTCCCTGCTTGCTACATGGCAGGGAGGGGGGCTCCTTCCCTGGTGGTCCAGCATTGGTAGTTCAGTGGGGGGAGAGGGGGGCTGGCAGAGCTGTACTTACCTTTCCTGCAGCTCCTGTCAGCTCTCTCCTCCTCCGCGCGGTCTGTGCAGCTCCCTCTGTCAGCTCACACTGTAAGTCTCGCGAGAGCCGCGGCTCTCGCGAGACTTACACTGGGAGCTGACCGAGGTGCTGAACGGACGGCGCGGAGGAGGAGAGAGCTGCAGGAAAGGTAAGTACAGCTCTGCCAGCCCCCCTCTCCCCCCAGTCTGTATTATGGCAATGCAAATTGCCATAATACAGACTATGACTCGAGTATAAGCCGAGTTGGGGTTTTTTAGCACAAAAAATGTGCTAAAAAACTCGGCTTATACTCGAGTATATACGGTAATTGAAATGGGTATATATTTGTTTTTTGTTAAGTTGCCTAATAATTATGCACAGTAATAGTCACCTGCACACACAGATATCCCCCTAAAATAGCTATAACTAAAAACAAACTAAAAACTACTTCCAAAAATATTCAGCTTTGATATTAATGAGTTTTTTGGGTTCATTGAGAACATGGTTGTTGTTCAATAATAAAATGAATCCTCAAAAATACAACTTGGAGGGCGGGGCCGGGCCGCCGGGCCGACTGGCAGCCATCTGCCTAGGCTCCAGCACCGAGCCTACTAAAACCTCGTAAAGAGACATTACCGACCGTGTCAAGGACGGATTGTCCGTCTCCACTCAACAGAGAACAACCCCAGCTTTAACCAGATACCTGGAAGACGCCTGTAGCAACCGGGACGTGCTAAAACAGCTACCCGCGGCCTTCTTGCCACCATAAGCCTCCATGCAAGCGGCCGCCGAGGACATACAAACGACTGGGAGACACATCCAGATGAGACACCAGGGTGAGAGACGGACGCCCTGCAAGAGGTACCAGCACACTCAGAGACCTGCTTCGGCCCCGGGCTCGGCCCCGCTTCCCCCCCCTGGCCGGCGGGGGTCATCCCGGCCGCATGGCGGCGGCCCACACAATGGCGGGAGCTCCCGCGTTGGTCCCACGCTGACCGCCTGAACTGGCAAAGGCTGCCTGAAACACAGCCCGCCAGCAGACACCGATACGGATGAAGAGGGAGGCCTCCGTCCACCCAGATGAGGAAAAGATCGGGCGCCGCCCTGGGGGCCCCGACAGCTGCTGTCACACGGAAGGACCCCTGAGCAACCAGCCCCTCCCGAGAGAAGATATGGACCCGGCCTCTGGGTTCGGGGGTGGCCCAGAGGAACTATGCCCCCGACACCGTGAGTCCTGTGGGACGGGAACGCACCAGCCTTTCCGGTATACCGGTCGCCGTGAGAGGGTGGACCCGGTCCCAAGTATGTGGCCGGCGCTCAGTGGGGCGAGAGGGCCCAGACGCTTCACAGATGCATATGGGGTGCTGGGGAGGTGCAGGAGATGGATGGGATGAAGACTCTTGGTGGGGGGTCTGTAAGACCAATCCGGACTCTGAGTGCCCACGGAACCTCAGGGCATCACGCGGGGGAGCTGGATATGACTTGTGGAGGACTGACGGTGGATAGATGGCCTAAAGGGCCCACAACGGCAGGTGTAGGATCGGCCCTCACCTGGGGTAACGGATATTGCTTCACTCAGTACACACCATGTAAAGACACTGTTTAGTCTGGCCGTGATTAAATAACAAAGCCATGTTCTACAGTTCACAGACTTAATTTCCACGTTTGCATATACTTTTCAAAGTTGGGATGGAACGGTCAAGCTCCTGATAAGGCCACTGGAACTCATTCACTAAATCACAGGAAGCTGATAAGGCCCTGGATAATCGTTTTTGTTATTCTGAAGCTCGAATCAGTTTTGCTAAAGCTACATATGCCATTGTTTTCTTATGCTATTCATGCTTAGCTCAAATTATGACCATGCTATTTACATCTCAAAAGCCCCCTAGGGCCTCCGCTTGAGGCCGTTTATTATTTTCGTTGCCTAGATAGCCAGATGGATGTAAAACATGATGTAGGTTAAAATGCTAACATATCCCAATAGGAAGACGCACGCTACACATATAGCTACACGCCACTGGCTATTCATATTTCAAAAGCCCCCTAGGGCACCCGCTTAAGGCCGTTTATTCTTGTTGACTAGATAGCCAGATGGATGTCAACCATGATGTAGGTTCAAATGCTAACATATCCCAATAGGAAGTCGCACGTTACACATGTAGCTACACGTCACTGGCTATTTACATTTCAAAAGCCCCCTAGGGCCCCCGCTTAAGGCCGTTTATGTTTGTTGACTAGATAGCCAGGTGGATGTAAAACATGAGGTAGGTTAAAATGCTAAAATACCCCAATAGGAAGACGCACGCTACACGTATAGCTACACGACACTAACTATTTACAGTTCAAATGCCCCCTAGGGCCCCCGCTTAAGGCCGTTTTATTTTTGTTGACTAGATAACCAGATGGATATAAAACATGATGTAGGTTAAAATGCTAACATAGCCCAACATGCAGTTATATGACAGACAACTATTGCTTAATCACTAGAAAAGGCATAAGACATTTGTAATAGAGCCAACATACACCAGGCAATTCACGCCGCAATGCTTGTAAGTTTAACCCTGCAAAGTTTGTTTGAATACGATTCTATGTTTTCACCGAATTCGCCTCTGCGTAGGCGATACAATGCATTTCTTCTCTTCTGCTGCTAATTAAGCCTCTGCGTAGGCAACAAATCGTCTTATTGAAAGTTACTGCATAGGCCCCTGCGAGGGCAACCACTTGCCTTACTATGACCCAATTCGAAATTTACGCTTATGTTATGAAACAATAAAAATATTTAAAACAAAAATACAACTTGCCTAAAAATTCTGCACTCCCTGTAAAGCAGTTTTAGTGTATAGATCATTCCCCTGCAATTTCACTGCTCAATTCACTGTCATTTAGGAGTTAAATCACTTTGTTCTGTTTCTGCAGCCCTAGCCACACCTCCCCTGGCTATGATTGGCAGAGCCTGCATAGAAAAAAAAACTGGTTTCACTTTCAAACAGATGTAATTTACCTTAAATAATTGTATCTCAATCTCTAAATTGAACTTTAATCACATACAGGAGGCTCTAGCAAGCTATTAACATAGCAGGGGATAAGAAAATCTTAATTAAACAGAACTTGCAATAAAGAAGCCTAAATAAGGCTCTCTTTACAGGAAGTGTTTATGGAAGGCTGTGCAAGTCACATGCAGGGAGGTGTGACTAGGGTTCATTAAACAAAGGGATTTAACTCCTAAATGGCAGAGGATTGAGCAGTGAGGCTGCAGGGGCATGTTCTATACACCAAAACTGCTTCATTAAGCTAAAGTTGTTCAGGTGACTATAGTATCCCTTTTAACTTTAGGTTAGTGGGGTGATTGAGTCAATGGAAGTAAGGTACAGCATACAGGACACATTCTGAACACATTGATGCAATGAGATACCCAAACGTTATGTCAAAAACACCACACCATACAAAACATGAATCAAGTCTAGCAGTATCTTCTTAAAAGTACCTCACCATTTAAAACATTACAGAATGTTTCACCTCAAAAAATAATATATATATAGCACAATCAGCTGATCAAACTATGACAGCAAATGGAGAATGTGGAAGGAGTTTTGTGGTTTCCCCTCAAACATAATCTGACTCTTTATTGGTACTAATCCACTACATGACTATTTATTTGTTGTGTTACCTGGAAATGATGTCTCTGTTTTTGTCTTTTTTCCCCTTTTGTCTTATCTCTTGTGTCTATCTCTGTTACTTGCCTCTTTCTCTTACTGTTCCCCTTTCCCATTTTGTCTTGTCTCTTGTGTCTATCTCTGTTACTTGTCTCTTTCTCTTACTGTTCCCCTTTCCCCTTTTGTCTTGTCTCTTGTGTCTATCTCTGTTACTTGCCTCTTTCTCTTACTGTCTGGTTAAATTTATTAACTAATGATGGCATCTTGTTTAACTGGCATATTGTGAAATTTTCATTCCATCCTGGAATGTCTACTTTTTAAACCGCTGTAAGTGCAGAAATTGACAGCCTTTCCTTTATTTTTGTTTCTGTCTTACGAAACATTAATACACTTTAAGTGGGAAGAAAATATAGAAAGATGTCAACAGAAGGTCAATACATGAGTCAGACTTAAAACTGAAAAACTGATAGACGAAGAGACCAGAGTAAATGGCATTTTGTTATACATTAGTGATAAAAAAAAAGTGAATAAAGATGTTGAACTACTGAAATCAAAAAACGGTGAAAGCAAAACTCTAAAATATTTCTATATTTTGTATATTGAAGTGAAGAATATATGACTGTAGATGTGTAAACTGCTGTTACAAAAGTAAATAAAGAATATCATTGAACAAAATTGACATGGGTTCCCCAAAAAATCAAGGTCTCATATTTAGTTCAAACATTGGAAAGGCACAAAAATAGTCTACTATTCAACACAGATAAGAAATCATTAAAAAAACAAGACAGTAAAAAAAAGTGTAAACCCCTACATGTATTTATTTTTTTATTTATTATATTTTATTTTTCCTTTTTAGTTCACAAGCCAGATGAAATTAAGCCACATTGCAGCACATGGGGAAATTCACATTTCAAAACCTTTGATGGCAATACATTGACCTTCCCTGGGACATGCTACTATATCTTTGCTTCTCATTGTCATTCCAGCTATCCTGAATTTGATATTAAGATACAGAGGGTTATAACCGAGGAGTTTAACAGAGTGTATTTTACAGTTATGATTGAAGGCATCATAACTAAAATCACTGAGGAAGGTATCACTGTCAATGGAGAACAGTAAGTAATGGACATCTTTATTTTAATCTTTTGTACAGTACTGGAGCTATATATTAAATAATATAAAAAAGATTATTAAAGATCCATCAGTTAATTAGGAAGTAACCAGAGGAGCAATCTGTGAGTCAAGCCAGAGTAATTAACAGTAATCCATTTGAATTGTGGGAGTTTAGAGAGAAAAAAATAGTTACGCATGGGATGTCAATCCAAAGTTAATCTTTAGGTTAGTGGGGTGATTGGGTAAATGGAAGTAAGGTAATAACATGCATTTTATTACAAGAGACATGATATGATGGTTTTAGAGGGACACTCTAGGTATCAGAATCCTTACAGCATAATGTAGTGGTTATGGGGATAAAAAGCTGTCCATGCAGTTTGAGCAGTGCTAGTCAGCCTCTTTTGGGAAAAGGCAGTGTTTTAAGTTGCCTCATATGTCCACCTCCTGGTTGAAGTTCTGCTCTGCATGGAGTCACTAAAAACTCCCTATAGAAATATATGGAGTCAATACATCTTTATGAGGAGATGATGACTGGTGCTGTGTGAGGCATGCACTCTACCCCCCCTTCCATGTTTTCCTATTAGGAGACATTGAATTGGCTAAGATCATCAGTACTGATGATCTCAGGAAGCGTAGGCTAGGCAGCCACAGTGAGACTGGTGCATCAAAGAAAATAAGGAAAGTAAAAAGCATTTTATTACACGTGGGGCTCAATTGTCTAAACAGATAGTATTGCACTCTAGTGTCACATTGCATTCATGTTTGTATTTCTAACGCATAGTGTTTATTTTATTTATAATATTTTACAATTTGCTGTTGATATACATGTTTATAAAATTGTTCGGTTGGCTACTGCACCATCTGTGGGGCTTATACAAACCCCAGCGCCCTAAAAATTCTTAAAGTATATCTCTTGCTAAAATAAATTAATAATATGTTATACAACATGTATTATTATGCAAACATTTTAATAAATTATATGATGCAATCAGTATTGTCAAAATTGATGCAGGTAAAGTTACAAAAAAAAATATTGATATGTTGCTAACAACATGTCACCTGCAAAAATGATATCTTGATACCTATGAAATTGCTCTGTTAGAATGTCATTAAAAAGTGTAATGCAAGAAGTATACTATTATAAATGTAATAACAGGCATTTTTGAGGGACACTTTATTTCAGTGTTAACAGCGGCTATGTTAGAAGATTTGTACTTAGAATAACTGGTATAAATGTAAGTATCTGGCTTTAAAGTGTTATTTTTAAAAATGTCTATGGTAAATATGGCAACATAAATATGATGCTATAGCTGTATGTCTAAAGTTTCAGTAAATCAACAAAGATGCATTTACTGTGACTCGGTTTCTAATCCACTGAATTGTGCAGTATTTAAACTGTAAGACTAAATCTAGGCATGCTCAAATACAATTATAACTTATAGAGTTATTGGAATTACTGTCTACAGCATCTTGAAGGCAAGTTCCTAAATCCTAGATTTAGTAGAATTCTAAACACTAGACATTTGCAGGTTCTTTTAAACCACTTCGGCAGTGAAAAAAAATTTAGGACGGCAGAATTTAGTTCATGTTGCCGTTTAGCTTGGCTGAATTTATATTACGTTAAAAATGAAAATGAGGAGCAGGAGTCATTTAAAGTTCAAAATATGGAATTTATTTGAAAATAAAAGGAAAAAGTCAGTGGGAAATTGACCACCCAGAGCTTTTCCTACCATCCATTCAATAGTAGGGGTAATGGGCAACTCTGTAGGGAGCCATTTGAGATAGAAAATGTAGAAGAGATAAAGCCAGACTGAAGGACAGAAGCAGGCACCACAAGACTCAGGCAGAGTGGAACCACAATATAAAGGTGTTTTAAAAAAGTGGGAACAGTAGCAGGTGTAATTTAACTTTAATATTTGTTTTGTAAACGGAGTGGGTGACTATAGGGATGACCTGTCACAAGCTTGCATTACTGTGGCTCAACATTTCTGTCATGTCCCTAAATAGAATAAGAACTGACACTAGATGCTCTATTATTGTCAAGTCCTCATGCCCCAGTGAGGAGTCATTTCCAAAGGAGTGATGGGAAAATAGACAATGTATTACCCTCAGCTGTTCCACAATTCTTTCCATCATGTGATCACATTGGTGGAAAAGCCTGGCAATCCTTCTGCAATGTACAAAAGTAAAAAATATAAGAATAAAAAGGTATAAACAATATACCAGCGAGTGGAGCGCTATAATGAATATTAATATAAATAATGAGGGGGTATACTCACCCCTCCAACATAGTGATACAATGTGTCCAAATGTACATACAAAGTAAAACAACAAAAAGAGAGAATATAGTGCAGATGGTTTACAAAAATAAAAAATGAATGATGAAAAATAAAAAATATATATTTAATTTTATTTTTGTAAACCATCTGCACTATATTCTCTCTTTTTGTTGTTTTACTTTGTATGTACATTTGGACACATAGTATCACTATGTTGGAGGGGTGAGTATACCCCCTCATTATTTATATTAATATTCATTATAGCGCTCCACTCGCTGGCATATTGTTTATACCTTTTTATTCTTATATTTTGCACTTTATTGTGGATTAAGGTATTCCACTTTTTGTGTTGAGCTGCTTTTATTCAGGCACTTTAGTATATCACTCACTATCTCAGTAAGGGATAGTTATTGTTTTCTCTGAATGTACAAAAGTAGTTTACATCAAGGTTGGACCTCCTCTACTAGCACCACCATACCCAGACATTGTGTGCTGCAACCAGTGTGTCTACAAGGAAAGAAAGACATGCTGACCAATAGGAACACTCCATACACCTCAGCAGTCATGCAGGTGATTTTATTTAGGTTGGTGATTTTTTTTGCCATGGTCCTAGAATGAAATCTAACAAAATGTCCAGGAGTGAGCAAGGGAACCCTTTCCTGGGATGATGAGGAGTCAACTGTGTCATCTTAGGATGAAGTAAGCAGGCTACCTATCACTGAATGCTTGTATGAGTGACTGGATGGTACTAGTTAGGCAAAATAAATTATTTTGTTTTGTTTTTTACTTAATACCCCAACCCTAAATTTTTTGTAATTTTTTTTATTAAAACAGTTAACACATTTTTCTTTAACAACTATATATTGGTAACCTAGGCTAGCACTAGAATAAATAAACAAAGGCAATCTCTCCCCTCAAAGTTGTTTTTAGTGCACCTGACAATACCTATATATATATACAGCAATATATACCTATGTATATACAGATACACACAGCAGCAAGCTAAACCTAATCTCACCCTACAGAATCACACAAAAATAAATTCAGTGCGGAAACAAAGTGATAATAGTCCAAAAGCAGCTGGATCATCAATACGGAGTCTCTCTTTTCCGATCAGAAAATTGGATAAAAGCATGGGGGTAGGTGCAGCGCTTCAATAATCCTTGACAAGGTATATGTGAAGAGAACCAGAGAAGGAATAATAGTGTAGTATTTAAAACTGTAGTGGTGATAAGTAAAATAAAAGATGTGCACTCACACTTTCCTGGAGCTTCAATACAGCTCCAGTGTATGCGCCTGGGCGGAATAATCCCCGCCTATGGATCAAGTGCAGTGGCAATTCTTCAAGTTATAGGTGTGGTAGGGGGTATCCTCATGAAAAACAAACAAATAAAAATCGTATATGGTGAAGTACAGTTGTAAGAAAAAGTATGTGAACCTTTGGAATGATATGGATTTCTGCACAAACTGGTCATAAAATGTGATCTGATCATCATCTAAGTCACAACAATAGACAATCACAGTCTGCTTAAACTAATAACACACAAAGAATGAAATGTTGCCATGTTTTTATTGAACACACCATGTAAACATTCACAGTGCAGGTGGAAAAAGTATGTGGAACAGCTGAGGGTAATACATTGTCTCATCTACAAAGGTAGATAAAAACTATAAAATGTGCACTCACGTGTACTGGAGCTGTAAAACCTGGCTCCTCTGATAGCACTTGAAGTGGTATGATCCCCACTCAAGGATACAGGTGTAAATGCAAATCTTCCCTCCGTGTATATGTGGAGATAAACAAACATAACCACAACGGTGTACACCGTAAAAAAGGGAGTGTAAGCAGAAATAAATATTTTAAGCCTACTCACATGCTAATGAGCGAGTTCCGGTTTGCTCAATCCAAAGCGCTTGGGTGGTATGATCCCCACCAGGGATATAGCTCCAAACAATCAGACAACAGCAAAGTTAGGTCCAATTAAAAAAGTACCGTATATACTCGAGTATAAGACGAGTTTTTCAGCACATTTTTTGTGCTGAAAAACACTCACTCGTCTTATACTCGAGTCAGTTGTCTGTATTATGGCAATTTTCATTGCCATAATACAGACATGGACCGGGGGCTGTCAGGAAGCTGTAACTTACCTTCACCGCAGCTCCTGTCAGCTCCCTTCTCTCTTCTCCGGTGCGTGCAGCTCCCAGGTCAGCTTCCTCTGCAACTCTCGCGAGAGCCGCGGGGTCAGAGCGTTGCCACGGGTTACCGGGTTACACACACACTGCACTCATACACACACACTGCACTCATACACACACACTGCACTCATACACACACTGCACTGCATTCATTATACACACACTGCACTCATACACACACACTGCACTCATACGCACACACTGCACTCCATTCATTATACACACACTGCATACACACACACTGCATTCATATACACACACTGCACTCACACACACTGCACTCACACACACTGCACTCACACACACACACTGCACTCATTATATACACACTGCATTCATACACACACACACACACTGCACTCACACACACTGCACTCACACACACACACTGCACTCATACACACACACTGCACTCATACACACACACTGCACTCATACACACACTGCACTGCATTCATTATACACACACTGCACTCATACACACACACTGCACTCATACGCACACACTGCACTCCATTCATTATACACACACTGCATACACACACACTGCATTCATATACACACACTGCACTCATACACACACACTGCACTCACACACACACACTGCACTCATTATATACACACTGCATTCATACACACACACACTGCACACACACACACTGCACTCATACACACACACTGCACTCATACACACACACTGCACTCATACACACACACTGCACTCATACACACACTGCACTGCATTCATTATACACACACTGCACTCATACACACACACACTGCACTCATACGCACACACTGCACTCCATTCATTATACACACACTGCATACACACACACTGCATTCATATACACACACTGCACTCACACACACACACTGCACTCACACACACTGCTCTCACACACACACACTGCACTCATTATATACACACTGCATTCATACACACACACACACACTGCACTCACACACACACACTGCACTCATACACACACACTGCACTCATACACACACACTGCACTCATACACACACACTGCACTCATACACACACTGCACTGCATTCATTATACACACACTGCACTCATACACACACACTGCACTCCATTCATTATACACACACTGCATACACACGCACTGCATTCATATACACACTGCATTCATTATATACACACACTGTAAATAAATATTCAGTTAATATAATTTTTTTAGGATCTAATTTTATTTAGAAATGTACCAGTAGCTGCTGCATTTCCCACCCTAGTCTTATACTCGAGTCAATAAGTTTTCCCAGTTTTTTGGGGTAAAATTAGGGGCCTCGGCTTATATTCGGGTCGGCTTATACTCGAGTATATACGGTATGTTAATTTTAAAAAATATAATAAAAGAAATACAATATATAATAAAATAGTGATAAAGTTGAAAACAATACACTTAACGCGTTTCTACTTAGATAGGCTTTATGAAGAGTGTTTTACAGAGTAAATGGGACCTGAGCTGCTTAAATAGGGTTAGGATTTTGAAAATAACGGTTTTGTGACATCATAGTCACATGACCATTTTTTTTTTATTGTCTCTTTTGGCTCCAACAAAATGGCAACTGCATGGATAAGCAAAAACTTGAATAACACATACTAAAATAAGAGGAGCAATCTATAGACATAAAATAAAAATAAAAGATAAAATACTAAAACAACTTCAATAAATAATAGTAATATGGTCTATGCATAGACAATATTAGATAAAAAAATAAATAAAATAATAGTGTAAAAGGACCATAATAATACAAAAAAATGCAAAAAATAGAGTACATGGTTATAACTAAATCTAAGAGCATCTTTGTAAACAGCAATGCAAGTTTAAAAATGTACTTCATATAATGACAAATCTAGAAAATAGTCTTAAGAAAATTAAATAATCAAAACTAATAAATGTGTAATTCACATAAAAAAGAATACAAATTTAAAATAAAATAAAATTAACAACAACACATAAATCATATTAACAATTAGTTATGGCCCATGGGCATAAGAACATTTAAAAAATCAATGGCAGAGGAAATGATGAGATGGAAAATAATTAAAAAAATAATAATTAAAAAGGGGTTATAAAAAATTGTACAGATCAACGTCTGAATTGAGCCCAGTGGGAATTAAAGTTTTTAGGTAAAAGACCCATTTCATTTCACTTCACACTGCTCATATAATATATGTCTATATAACATTTATATATATATGTCATACTAAGTGTATTTTTATATTAATATGTACATATATTAATATAAAAATGCACTTATAATTAAATTACACACATATATAATATCTATAAAATAACTATATATATTGTATATATATATATTATAAAATACAAATAATAAGTAAATTAAATTAAAACATGTAAAAATAATAAGACAAATTAAAAAAAAATATATATCTATATGAAATTTTATTCTAACTGTATTTTGATATTAATATATATATATATATTTATATATATATATATATATATATATATATATATCAAAATACACTTAAAATGAAATTGTATATATATATCTATGTATATATAAATAAATAAAAATAATACAAAATATACATATGTCCATATACAAAATTACATAAATAATTACATAAATATACACGTAGACTTTAAATATATAAGTATGCATATATATATATTTAAATTCTACGTGCGTATTTATGTAATATTTTTACATAATTAAGTAATTTTATTGATTGCAATTTGAGGGCCCTGCCTGACAACCCAGACTGAAAGTCAAGAGAATTTAATTTGCTACCACTGTATTTTACCCTGTAACTTTCTATGACACCCTAAAATCTGTACATGGGGGGTACTGTTTTACTCGGGAGACTTCGCTAAACACAAGAATTCGTGATTCAAAACAGTAAAACATATCACAGTGATGATATTGTCAGTGAAAGTGACTTTTTTTGCATTTTTCACACACAAACAGCACTTTTACTGAAGATATAATTGTTGTGATACGTTTTCCTGTTTTTAAACACTAATATTTGTGGTCAGCAAAGTCTCCCGAGTATAACAGTACCCCTCCACCCCCCCCCCCCATGTATAGATTTTATAGCGTGAAAGTTACAGGGTCAAATATGTAGGTCAAATATTTTTACATTGAAAATTTCCATGTTGGTTACGTTGCCTTTGAGCGCGTATGGTAGCCCAGGAATGAGAATTACCCCCATGATGGCATACCATTTGCAAAAGAAGACAACCCAAGGTATTGCAAATGGGGTATGTCCAGTCTTTTTTAGTAGCCACTTAGTCACAAACACTGGCCAAAATTTGCGTTCAATTTAGTTTTTTACTTTTTTCACACAAACAAATATGCTAACGCTAAATTTGGCCAGTGTTTGTGACTAAGTGGCTACTAAAAAAGACTAGACATACCCCATATTGAATACCCTGGGTTTTCTACTTTAAAAAAATATGTCAGCTGCCACACAAGCTACAAAATCAGCACCACAACCCCAATCGAATCCTGAAACCATGCCAGGGCACAATATTCGAGAAGGGGGCACCCTGGCAATCAGTCGGGGAGGGACGGGGAGGGACGGCCGCTCTCTCCGACCCAACACCAGGGCAGCAGTGAAGCTGAATGTCAGCCCTACCCCCCCCCCCAGGACCGGCGGGGGTCATCCCGGTCCACCACCCTGAAGCAATCGGGTCAGAGCACGACCAAACTGCACACCCACAGGAACGGCACCTAGCTACACTAAATAGCACCATGGCAGACGCCACGTGTACAGCGGAGCACAACACAGAAGTGCTGGACTACTCGGCCAGACTCAATGCCATCTTCGAAGCCTTTTGGGCGAGGATAGAGAGCCGAGCGCAAAAGGTCAATGGAAACAATCGACCACGGAGGGCCATACTACCCCGCCGTAAGCGAGATACTCCTCAACCTGACAAGGCCCCAAAATGGTGCCGCAGAGGAAAAAGCCACTCGCCCACAAGACACCTCACGAAAAGATATCAAGCACGTCGGCGGAGATACAAGACACGGCAAACCCTGCATACATCCAGCAACCGACCGGGTCAAGTAGGTCAGTCGCGAAAGATGCGATGCACTACCCACGAGACGCAGACACAAAGGAACCAGCGGACCTCCACGAAGGCAACACTACCCAGTCCCCTACTTGCAGACTCCCGCCGGAGCGGAGGAGCAGACAAGGATCTAGCCACCTGGGACCGGAGGATCCTGAACATGAAGCCAGCGGGACTTTGGCAATTAAGCTACTGCAGCCTCCCATCAAGAGGCATCGGCTGAACAGCCCACTGGGACACACACTAAACAGGCATGATTCTCCGGCATACACAGTTTGGATTCGGACTACTTACCTCGTGACTCAATTCCTGTGTTTTAAGCGCAACATTATATGTTTAAGCATGACCTAGTTAATACTAGTTAAATATAAAGCATTACTCAGACTAGCATAATTTTATAAACCTGTAACGTACGCCACTAGCTAACACTATCTGTTACCAATCGACTAACCATAGATGTAAGTAACACAGATATCAAACATTTTATTATCTAAGCTAACAGTGCTAATTTGCATATACGTTTGGCTACAGTGGCTGTCAATTGCTCACATAGTCTGACCCTAACAGCAGAACATAAGCAACATGTCCATGCTATTTTCACCACATGCCTATATCTACCCTGTTCAATCTATAGACATAAAAACTTAGCATGTAAAGTGTTAAATGTTTATTTCACTACGCATCGTTTTCCTCACGTTACTTATATAAGCGAGAATTGAATTTGTTATCAGCCTTCATAATATAAAATCATGCATAGCTAGCTAATGACATGACAATTAATGCAACTATATATCAGTATACCCTGAAGATGTTATAGTGGCGCACTAAGGCTATTTGCACACTCTGATTTTGATTACTCCTGTTTTTTTTATCCAAGCTTGTACCACTCTGTATATTTGAATGTTTCACAAAAAAAAAACAAAAAACATGGCAATCTTTCTTTGAGGTGCATTGCACACCATCTTGTTATTATTACTTCATGTCACCCCACAATGCCTCCCTCTTTCTCTTCTGTACCCCATAACGTATATGCCATAATAAAAGAAAGATTTACAAAAAAAAATAAAAACATTAGTTAGGAAATGTACAATACAATTTGCATCAGTTCCACTTTAATGTTGGCGCTAGATAAGCTTGTTACAAAGTTTGAACTATAGACAGCCTGATGTCAAGTTTACTATAGGCTTGCTATGTCGGTCACACTGTTATTAACATAGGGCTGGAATTTGGCCCCTGATTAACTCTTAAATGCTGACAGATACACACTTAGGCCCTGCCATACCCTTCAAAATATTACTGTCCCCACTAGCTTATCTGCCCTCAATACTGGGCCTGATATCACTCTAGCTTAAACAAGCCATTACTGCACAGACCTAAAGCGCGCATTTCACAAATAGGGATCAGGATGTTATATGCACGCAATCTTAACTAAGAACCTCCCTGGCCAAAAAACAAACATAGTCTGACAAACACTGTTCCTGCTCATCATCTACGGTCTAAGGTTTTTATTATTTATTATCTGCATTTTACTTGTTCTCGTTGGAATATGTGTCCAAAGAGGCTCTCAGCCGCAGCACCGCTGCAATCCTCACATAATGGAGACACTCAACCACCCCTTTTGAGCCTACGGCCGCTTGTAAAGGCCCTAAAAGCGACACATACACCCTCAGACGACATAGTCATAAGGGACACTACGCCTCGAAGTTAGACATCACAACATGTTTTCAATGTATTATACTCGGTTGGAAAGCCTTCGCTACATACACCTCAATTAGACGCACCAACTCTTTTACAAAATGTAGCAACTTACCGCATAAGCATCAAAAACATTACCAGATAGCCGCATAGCCACAGGCACCATTCATTATAAACCACACCATACTCTACTTTGTTATATGCATTGCATCTCACAGAAAAGTACTGTTACTTGTTTGTCTTGTTAACTCCATGTTTTAAAACTAAAATATTGTGCTGTATAAAATGGCACTTGTTGAAATGTTGACAAAATGCTAGCAGACGCTGTCGTGGCGCTGCAAGCTTTACGGTTGTTATATGCACAAACAAAAATAAAGAATAAAAAAAATATGTCAGATAATAGTTTTACTATTGATACATTTTAAAAATGTTTGTTTTGAAACCGCAACATCCTACTTGTACTTGCAGCCCTATAACTTGCAAAAAAAAAAAAAAAAGCAAACAAGCATGTAAACACTGGGTATTTTTAAACTCAGGACAACATTTTTAATCTATTTAGCAGTTTTTTTCATTAGCTTTTGTAGATGAATAAAATATTTTTCAAGTAAAATTAAAAAAAAACATGTATTTAAATTAATTACAAGAGATTATATAAATAATGGTAGGTAAAAAAAGCCAGTTTTGTCCTGAAGAAAACAATATATAATTTGTATGGGAACAGTAAATGAGAGAGTGGAAAATTACAGCTAAACACAAACACCACAAAAGTGTAAAAAGACCAGACAGCTTTTCCACAGGATACTATAAGGAATTTGCGGGAAAGATCCTACCTTGGCTCACAAAAGTTCTAAATGCTGTGGCAGACGGTGGAAGCTTTGGACCGGAATCCCTGTCCGCGACCATAACCGTACTACTCAAACCCAATGAAAAGACCCAATGAATTGCGTCAGCTATCGCCCAATCTTCCTCATAAACGTTGACACAAAATTATTCACGAAAGTACTTGCGACCAGACTGCAGCCTCTCCTCCCGTCCCTGATCCACGCAGACCAGACGGGCTTCATACCTGGACGCGAGGCGAGGGATAGCACTCTGCGACTCTTTCCCGTCCAGCATCAGGCAAGGAGAATGGGAGAGCGCCTTCTGCTGCTATCAACCGACGCGGAGAAGGCGTTAGACCGAGTCGATTGGCAGTATATGACATCCACGCTGAGGGGGATGGGACTGGGACACAAGCTCTTAACTTGGATATCCGCCATATACAGCAATCCAAGGGCAGCGGTGAAGGTCAACGGGGCACGGACAGACGACTTTGAGATTAGAAACGGAACGCGACAGGGGTGTCCACTCTCCCAGCTGTTGTTCGCACTGTCTCTTGAACCACTCCTGCAGGCGATCCGCCTGAATCCAGATATTCAGGGTTATGAGGGACAGGGAATGACCCATAAAGTTGAGTCTTACGCAGACGATTTGCTTTTTTACATCAAACAACCCCGTCTAACTCTGCCAAACCTCCTTGCGGAGTTCGAACGCTTCGGTAACCTGTCCGGGTTCAAGCTAAATCTGGCGAAATGTGAAGTACTGAACCTGATGATGCCCACTGATGAATATATGGCCCTTGAATCACAATTTGAGTTTCGATGGTGTCATGGTAAAATGAAATATCTGGGCATTTGGGTGCCTACGGATCCCAGACAACTGTATGTGCATAATTTTCAACCTCTACTACAATCAATAACTGCAGACCTGACTAGATGGGCTCTCCCTCACATAACCTGGCACGGGCGCATAGCGGTGCTCAAAATGAATGTGCTCCCTAGAGTCCTATATCTCATGCAAACCATACCCCTTACGCCACCAGCAACATTTTTCTCCTCCTTGAAAACAGCAGTCATACGCTACACGTGGCGAGGCGAAGGATCCCGATTATGGCACGACATACTCTGCCTCCCCAGACCCAACGAGGGACTGGCACTGCCGGATTTTAAAAAAATATCATTAAGCCATGGTGATGCAACGCATTCTTGACTGACATATGGAACCCACACAGAAGCAATGGGTATCCTTAGACAAAGCAATTAATGAAAAGACACTGGAAACTATGATCTGGGGGGGGCAGGGCCTGAGAGACCGAGCAGTGGGCGACAGACCGGTGGCACAAACGTTACGCGGCTGGAAATTGCTAAGGGAACAGCCACACATCTCGCCAACACCCAGCCCCCTTCTACCGGTGACGCATAATAGCAGAGTAGGCGGAGGCTTGCCAGCTAGGGCGTGGAGCTTCCTGGGCGACGGAGACTATCTTCCCATATGAAGGGCCCTAGGGGATGGTGGACTCCGAGATCTGGATGCGTTGTTGGAGGGTAGACCACGAACCGCACTCACTACGCTCCGATATATGCAACTAAAACAATACTATACTACACTCACACATACAGAACGATTAAATAGGGAGCTAACGTGGTTCGAGAGGCTCTGTGAGCAAGGCTCTGGACTGGATCATGCAGTATCCATACTATACCAACATCTAGTCACGAATGGCCGCACGGACAATAACACATTCTGAAGGCAGTAGGAGGAATTGTTCGGTAGAACATTCACACCACCACAATGGGACAAAGCACTCCTGTGGCATCATAAGAGGTCAATAAGCTCCCACTACCAGGAGGTTAACTATAAATTGATTTCCTTCTGGTATAGAGCGCCAACAGGGATACACCGAATCTTCCTGACAACCCCACCAACATGCTGGAGATGCCAAACAGACAGAGGTACACTGCTACACATCTGGTGGGAATGTTGCGACATAGCCCCATACTGGGAAATGAAAAAAAATAGATATCCCTGGTACTGGGAGAAGTCCCAAAATGGTCTGCGGAATTCGCACTCCTACATATCTCTCAACAACCGATATCGAGCTACAAAAAATTGATCATGCACCATCTGCTGAACGCAGCTAAGGCCTCCATACCGGCCTATTGGAAAAAGATGGAGATCCCGACGAAGGAGGAGTGGACCAGGTGAGTGGAGGACATTCAGGGTGCGGAGGCGCTCCATGCCTCCCTGACGGGCAGGAAAACCAAACACGTGGAAGCGTGGCAATCCTGGTTTATGTATATTTCCTGATACCCGCGGAATGGGGGGGAACCCGGGGGTGGGGGCGGCGTGCGGGCTCCGACTCACCCTTAGCATGGATCATACACTGTTCCCCCTAGCTCTATCTCCTCTTCTTCTCCCCCTATCTTCCTCCCATACCTACCCTTGCTCCCCTCACACTCATACTTTGACTAGGAAAGACTGGGGAAAGCCTGACGTACAGAAGGAAGAACTACCTCCCACCGAAATCGCGCCACATCGTATAGTTGATGCAACACATATACAACTCACCCAACAGAACCCTCCCACCACCAGTGGGCACATATCATACACACTTAACACACAGATCGCAAAACGCAGCAGGGAAGATGCCTAAAAAGCCTTGGAACACCACCTTTGACCATTCTAGATATCGCTTACATAACTCCCCAAATAAAAGCAACAACCGCTTCCCCATTAGACCGAATAAAAGGGAACACACATCAAATGGGCACATAATAAATTAAAACGCTAAACATTGGCAGCACAGGCTCCGAACCCAAAGCATAA
Source organism: Pelobates fuscus (assembly GCF_036172605.1). Taxonomy (NCBI): domain Eukaryota; kingdom Metazoa; phylum Chordata; class Amphibia; order Anura; family Pelobatidae; genus Pelobates; species Pelobates fuscus. The sequence continues at coordinate 97,486,568 of NC_086328.1, forward strand.
CTAACGGATAAGGCAGGATCGCAAATTGAGAACGAACACTAGTTTTGGAGATAGATGCTCTGTGCCCCTCAGAGAGGTACGGAATGAGGGACATGGAAAAGGTTCTGCCAACAAGCCAAAAGAACCAGGGGATCAAATTACAGCTTTGATCCTCGACCTAGTCAAGAACCTTAACACGATGCGGATAGTATCCTCAAACTGATGATATGTTGGAGACCTGCGTGTCCCAAAATGCAAATCTTCTTAACGTATGTATTGACTGTTTGAACAACTTCTCAATAAAAACAGATTTACAAAAAAAAGTGTAAAAAGAGGTCCTTAAGGGGTTAAATACTGAGACCTATTGTTTGACAGTTTAACAGTGGGGTCATAGGGACTTTTTGGAAAAGTGAATAAAAATTAAAGGGCAAAGTAAATTGGACTAAAACATTTTCATTCAAAGGAGGAGTTCAGTTAGCGTTCAATTTACTGGATCCAATTTTAGCCACACTGGATACATGTGATTTCCATTCTGGTCACATCAACCACAATGCGCCATTTACACATGGAAAAAATGTCACCACATTTTTCAGCAAAACAGTAACCAATCTGGTGAAAATGGCTGACTTCCGACTGGAATGGCAATTCTCATATTTTCTAAAGCCAAATTCAGTCAGAATTCAGGTGGTCCACCGGATTTTCAGAAAATGCCCGGATGCATTCAGTGTCGGGATTAAAATAACTGTTTTTCATCTGAACCCTACACAAAGTATAGGATTTGGAAGAGTCACAAAGCACCGTTTAGCAGCCAGCAAGCAAATAGTTTAAAAATTCTCGGAAATGCAAGGGTTAACTATAGGGGAGCTGGTCAACACTTGCTAGAGAGCCACCACATTAAAAAAGTAATACATGAATTAATAAATACATTTAAAAAAAGTATTTTACAATCTTGCTTGCAAAATCTGGACATGGTTAAGTAGAGTGAACAATGCTTGGATTTTACAGCCTGAATGACTGATTACTAAGTGAGTATATATGTGTAATAACTGTAATTCCTAAATGTACATTAAAGTGTTTGGTACAATACATTTCCCTTACTTTATAGAATCTCTCTCCCGTACTCTAAGGGTAATATATTTGTTGACGATACTTGTGAAAACTTCAAAATCACGTCTAGAATTGGAGTGACATTAACATGGAACTGGGGAGATGACCTAAAGGTGAGTAAAAAGTTTTACCTAGTATAATAATTAGAACATTATAATGGTCTGAAAAAAAAAAATGTTCCACAATCAACAAATTATAACTGGAAAATTGCTAACTCAATCCTACTTAAAGAACATCTCGCAAATAAATTGTCATGGTGCTAGGAGGTCCTGGGCACACACTTACTATTTGATATTCTCAGCAACCTTTTACAGAGAACCACGATTTTGATCTGAAAGTTTCAGATTCAACGCTAATGGTGGACTGAGAGCATCAGCTCATCACCAATTCACCCTTTGTAAAACTGAGTAAAAAAGGTAAGTATCCATTTCACTTACTTTTATGAAGGGGGAACAATGATAAGCTGAGAGCATCAGCTGACAATCTAGACCTCTGAGCAGTGCCCAGTACAAGGATTCCTGATTGAAGACATGGACCTCTAAAGGAAATTGCTGGGCAGAGTTAACTGGCACCGTCTTTGAAAGTTTGAGGTTAAACCATTTACTAATTATTTAACTCCTGGAGATATGACATAGCCTGGGACCTCCAAGCACAGTAACAACTTTTGATAAGTCCATTTAACTTACTTTTATTGCATTGTATTTATTTATTGATTTTTACATCTTTGCTGCTACCATTTATAGAACTGCCAGATTTAATGTAAAGTAATGCCTTCTTGAGAAAATACTGGAAACTATTTCAGGGAAATTATAGTTGAGTTTAAAACATTTGTGGTAGAGGACCAAGGCCAACTGAAAATGTAAAACACCACTATTGAACTAATTAATTAAAAATGTAACTTTATGTATAGATAACAACCATGCCAAAGGGGATATCGACACTTTAATGGGAACACTATGTACAGGTTTTATGGTGTTTTGGGAAGTTACAGGATCGAATACAGAATGTTACACTTTTCAGTTTTTTTCACATTGAAATTCGACAGATTTGCTACGTTGCCTTTGAGACCGTATGGTAGCCCAGGAATGAGAATTACCCCCATGATGGCATACCATTTGCAAAAGTAGACAACCCAAGGTATTGCAAATGGGGTATGTCCAGTCTTTTTTAGTAGCCACTTGGTCACAAACACTGTCCAAAGTTAGTGTTAAGATTTGTTTGTGTGTGAAAAATGCAAAAAACTAATTTAAACGCCAATTTTGGCCAGTGTTTGTGACTAAGTGGCTGCTAAAAAAAGACTGGACATACCCCATTTGCAATATCTTGAGTTGTCTACTTTTGCAAATGGTATGCCATCATGGGGGTAATTCTCATTCCTGGGCTACCATATGGTCTCAAAGGCAACGTAACAAATCTGGCGAATTTCAATGTGAAAAAACTGAAACGCAAGCCTTATATTTGACTCTGTAACTTTTGAAATCACCATAAAACCTGTACATGAAGGGTACTGTTATACTCTGGAGACTTCGCTGAACACAAATGTTAGTGTTTCAAAACAGTAAAACGTATCACAACAATTATATCGTCCGTGTAAGTGCCATTTGTATGTGAAAAATGCAAAAAATGTCACTTCCACTGACAATATCATCGTTGTAATACATTTTACTGTTTTGAAACACTAATATTTGTGATCAGCAAAGTCTTCCGAGTAAGACAGTACCCCCCATGTACAGGTTTTATGGTGTCTTAGAAAGTTACATTGTTAAATATAGTGCTAGCAAATTAAATTCCCTGGACTTTCGGCCTGGGTTGTCAAATTGTAATTAATAAAATTACCTAATTATGTAAAATTATTGAGGTGTGCCAAAACCGACGAGAGGTCAGGCCTGTAAAAAGAGGGCCCACCTGGTATATTGATGTAAATAATAAAGAGTGAGGTGGGAGGGGAACTTCCAAACGGCGTTGATAGGTAAGCTGGGGTTTACTGAGGATTTAAATGGGAAAATAACCCCTCCCACAAATTCAGGCATATGCCTTCCACTTGTGTACGGGGTAATTAGAGGACGTACAATTAAAAGTATGTAGCTCGATAAGGACCAAAGTCGGTTGAGGTGTGCCGAAACCGACGAGAGGTCAGGCCTGTAAAAAGAGGGCAAAAATATAAGACAAGATTAATTTCACAATTAGCAATCATTTAGTCACATTATCAAAAAGACAGCCTGATTTCTATCCTGGGTTAGGAATGTTCCTATTGTAAACCAACTTACCACATTTCTACTTATGTGTGTAGTAACATGCCCGTTAGAGGCTGCTGTTGTATTGACATGGAATGAGTGACCCGAGTAGGAGGAAGGATTAAGGCCTGGGTGGAGTATTAAAGTAACATATCATAGTTGTTAAAGATAGTAAGGTTAGTTAGGGACTTGTTTAACCTGGTCTTTGATTACGAGTACAAATTTTTGCAGCAGGCACAATTTAAAATGCCCGACTGATATGTTTTGGTATGAGGAGTAGATAATGTAACGATTGTTGGTTTCCTGAATTCTTTACGCATGGTGAAGGTCGCATGTTTCCAACAGCAAGATCCTTCTTTTGGCCTCAAGAAATCGTAGAAAGCCGAGTAAGCTGCTGACTCAAATTACTATGTTAGTAGGGTTATTAAAGGGAGGCTTAACGGTTAACTTGGAACTCCCCCTAAGATTTTTTGTTTTTTTTTAATTCTTTATTTTTGCAGTGCAGATCAAGAATAACATACAGGCGTGAGGTACCCCAACGGCAATCCTCAAGCAAACGTGTAACATTTAAAACAATGGGGTGAACCGCAATGCATGCACAATTTTATATTTTTTAGTCAAAACTTTTAAAGCGAAGAGTAGAAGCCAAATAATGCTGTTTCAGGAGATAGGCAAGAATATATCACTGTTTTCTATTGGTTACGAGGCAGGTAAGTGGACGGGGTAGTGTCCTGAGTTTTAGAAAAGCATAAAAGAGTCTTTGTTTTGTTCGCTGGTTATTGTTATCTAATGGTCATAAAAAAGGTAGCAAACTAGGCATGCCATACTAGCTGATATGGTATTAATGCGTACGATGTGGGGTAGGAGTGCAACATGCCTGATCCGCCCACCTGATAGTAATGGGTTACCCTCTTGACTGCAATATGCCGTGGAGCATTATTCTACCAACGTAAGGCAATACAGCCCTATCAGTTAATACGGAGGACTGTCTGGGTCTTGGCATGAATTAGCGGTATGCAATTACGAAATATAGGGAACATAAAATGTATGAGGGAGTCCGGTCCGTCTGGCAGCATTTATACGTCTGCTAGGCAAATAAACTATGAAGGGTGAATAACAGGTGAAACAAGACCCATTTTTAAAGGGGGGCATATCTAAGTGTGTCCCTCCTGTGCTGACGCGTCTTGTCGCTACTCTATACTTTTGCTGTTATGCATGTTAGGGGATATCTTCCCTTTACAAGACGTTCATGCGTGTGAAACGTATGGTATGTGATTATGTGGCGCTAAGCACTGAGTGATCTGTTGATATAGGTGTATTCCGCCTTGTCTTGATAAAACATGTATTAATTAGCATGTGGTACCCTGGAAGTCAGAAGCATGAGGCCCAATGAGGGGTTGCCTGCTCCTTTATCTCATTTACCCCGGCTATCGGGGCATTTGCATGCCCTTAAAGTGTAATAGACAGTCGGAATTATAAGGCTGGTCAAACCTGGCTAGCTGTTTAGGTAAAGGACAAAGCTGGGTAGGGCCAGCTGGACTTGTGGAGTGTGGGTAAACTTGAGATTACAAAAATGCAAGTTACAAGCCATTTAAAAGATAATACCTCATCTGTAACAGTGCTCATGAGAGGAGACCACAGTTTGTGCCGCTGGACAGCATGATCTCGCCCCTCGGGGTATGATGAAAACATAAGGAACCAAACTAGTAGTAATAAACATAAAGATAAAGTTTTACAATAACGTAGGAGAAGGAAGTAATGCGGCTTCTGCCTGTGCAGGTGGCAACACTATGTGAACTTTGGGCCCGATGCCGGGCTCAACCTATTCTAGTAGTTGTCATGAGCAAGGTGTCGCCACGTAAACAGGCAGAGCTGGCATATGGCCAGGCTAAATGTGTAGGTCTAGGCTACTATATAAATGGCACGTAAGGGTACCGGCTTGGCAACAATAATAAAGTTATAGTAGTAAACACCGCCACTAACAGTTAACATAATGCTATTCATAGGTAGTGGCATCGGAGACCATGCATTAAACATATGTTAGAGGCATCGGCAACTTTCATTACCAATGGCGTTCTCGTTTGGGGTAGCAAAGCTGGATAACCCTTAACAGTCCATCAGTGTACTGTCACAATTTGGGATATATTGTATTATACCACTCCTGACGGTGCAGTCTCTAAGGCCCGGTGGTCCCGGAGTAGCGTTCACGAGGTGAGTGCGGCTGGGTCAAGGCTCCGAGTGTCCCATAGTCTCTACGTTGTGACAATTGCATAGGCCTCTGGAGTGGAGCTCTGGGGTATAAACGGGGCACTCCGGTCTGGATCCCAAGTATGGGTGCGGTCGGGGGAGCTGGCGTTGTCCTTGTTGGCCGGTTCCGACGGTGTTAGCAGATCTTGGGATAGGTTCAGAAGCCGGAGGAAGGCCAGGGCGTCCCGTATATCTTGGATGCTGTGTGTGGTTGTCCCTCTTGTGACCGATAGAGTCCTGGGAGGTCGCCACCTATAGTCTATTTTGTGGGCCCGTAGGAGTAAGGTGAGAGGTCTGAGCGATCGGCGCCACGCCAAGGTGCTGCTGGATAGATCCGGGTACAGTGAGAGTTCCATGTTCTCAAATTTGAGGGGAGTCTTGCCTCTGAAGGCTGAGAGAACCGTTGCTTTGTGTCCGCTGTTACGGAGGCTCAAAATAGCATCCCTCGTAGTAGTGTTTGGAGAGTTTGAAGGTTTGGGGATTCTGAAGACTCCCACTGGGGTGATCGTGGCATGCCGTCCCTGTGGCAGGTTTGTGAGTAGCAAGCGGTCGATTAGTTTTGGCAGTTCAGCTTCGGCGATTTCGTCAGGAACTCTGATTTTTATGTTTGAGGCGCGCTTGGCGTCCTCCAAAGTCGCGAGGCGTTGTTCGTATTGCCGGTTCTGGTGTTCCAGGCTTTGCACCGTGTGGTGTAGCACAAAGATTTCCTGGGCTTGGGATAGCGATGAGCCTTCTAGCGCAGAGATGCGGCCTGTCAGGCCTTGTAGGTCTGCGCGAAGCGCTGAGACTTCCTCACGAAAGCTATTTTTCAGGTCCGCCATCATCTCCTTCATAACCGCCACGGTGAGCGGTTCTGATTCTGTCCTTTTACCACAGTGTTTTGTCTGCCGCAGTGGATCCGGGGGTTGCAGGTATCCCCCTTCCTCCTCATGGGATAAGTCCTCGGAGAAGTCCGAGCACCCTCCGTGTTGGGCCGCCATGTTGGCCTCAGTGGCTCCGCGTGCGTGCATCCACATTTCCCCGATCGTCAGCCCCGGGGTGGGCTTGTGTGGTACCGTTTTTTTCCCTTTTTTCCCCATTAGGTCTTGTGGTGTGTGCCTGATCTGTTGGCTGATTACAGGCTGGAGCTGAACTTGCTGCCTGATAGAGTTCAGAGCTGCTCCCCCGCGGAATTTAGCTGAGAAAGACCCTCCCCTCTATCCTGGAGATAATTGGGAAGTAATCCAATTATCTCCATGTATAGAAGCTAAACTTCATTTTAGACATAGCAATAAAAATACATAAAAATCCATAACTTCAAATTACACGAATAGAATGAATACATTTAATGTATCCCCAGATAGCCTGGATCTGAGCGCACATTATTACCGAATGGCGCTCAGATCCTATACACACAGTCCAATCGCCATGGAGCCAAAGTCTTTCACATTGTCTTTCGGTATACGAATGGGCTTCATGGGATGCCTATCTGGGGGTAAGTCTATTTGTGCCAGAAAGTACTAAATGGACCAGCGTTCGTATGCTGGATGGCAGAGAAGGGAGGTTGGTGGCTTCAGCAGTGTTCGGGAGAAATAGTGTCCATTTTCGGTTCCATTAAATCATTGATTAACTGGTAATTCGTGCGTCCAAGAAGATGGCCGTCGCCTCGTGGTTGGCATATGAACGACGACCACCCAGCATATCATCGACAATTAGGAGGTGTCTGCGGTTAACCACAACGTTCGAATGAGGCCAAGAGGTTAACCAGCAGCACAATTCCATGCTGGATGGCGGGCCGTTCGTCAGTTTGTTCGGGAGTTTGGTAAATAAACGAACGGGGGGAACGGACAGGCAATTAACCAAAAAACAGACGAAACCAAAGGGGTATAGGCATAGTTCCAAGACAGAGGGATCTGTCACAATTATCAACATTTCTACCTCCATTTTTCTTAATATTTAAGTCTGTTCTGGTGGTACTAACATGTTGCCAGTCAAACTTGGAGGATAAAATTAATTGTAAGAATTTTTTTAAAGCAATGGAGACTTATTAGATGGATTATTATTATTATTATTATTATTATTATTATTATTATTATATCAAAATATTTCACAAAACATGTTTAGTAATTGAATGTGTTATTGATTTAAAATATGGTTTCTTTCAGTTGGAACTGGATGATCAGTACAAAGAGCAGACATGTGGTTTGTGTGGCAACTATGATAATGATGCATCCAATGATGTCTCCTGGCGAGGTATTTTTTTGATTTATTTAAATATATTAAATATAGATTTAAGGTAATTACAGTAGTGCCATGGAGAGGATAAAATATCACATTTTGAATTTTGTTCACATTTTAAGACTTTGGTTTTTTTAGCTCTGTGAGAGCAAGCAGATATCCTAATTTTATTAAATATAAAATTACACAATTAGATATCAACAAACACAAAAAAAATAAACATTCAAATCTTGTAAGGTGACATAAATGCACAATAATAGACCACGGTGGGGTATACGTCAAAGAGAGCTGAACTTTAACTAAAAGAGGGTAGGCTCCACATCTCTGTGGGTCATATTTCACAAAACCAGTTATTCATGAAAAAGGCTGCAAATCCAATGTGGGCAGCAGCGTCACTACAGATAACCAAGTTAGTGGTTCAGAGAACCAAGGAGAGACTGGCGATCCAAACGGGAATCCGTATCTTTGCCCAGCATGGAATCCAGGTTTCTCTGATGGATGGGTGGAAGGGAAGGGGGCTGTACTGCAATATTGAGTCAGTTGAATACCCAGGAAAATGAAATTAGAGAAGGGGCCTACGGTTTTATCTTAAGACAGCAGAACGCTCTGGGTTGAAAACAGATCCAATGTCTTGTGCATACTTTGGGATATAATATTCAGTTCCTCTACTGATAGAAAATTGTCTAGATAATGTATCACCGTGGCCAGTTACTTACGTACAAGACAACTACCAGTATTGAAATTGTTGCAGATTGCACCTTTCCTAAGATCACAATATGTTTGCCCAATTTGTCTTTAAGCCCTTGTGTTTGACTTATGTTTGAAACCGGAGGTAACAAGATTCTTTGTGGGTGAACTGGGTTCGATAGAACATTAATCGGTGGAGTGGGAGTTGGAGGTGCAAAAACACAAGTTTAATGCCTGCGAAATGACCATAGGTGCAGATTAGTTGTTTGTCTAATATGCTTTGATCTTAACGGGTGTTGAATTTAGCCAAGGCCGATGCCAATTTGGCCTAAAAAGATTTAGTCATAGAATGTATAACCATAATCATACTTATGCCCCAGGTCCACCACTTATGTAACAGAGATCTAGGTCTATTAAAGTAAATAATTCTTACTTCGTATTGGTAAAGTTGGCTGGAAGACCAGTTTTTGTCTTTCAGCTTTTTAGTAGATAGCTCCCAAATACTATGGGAATTAGGGGGCTATCTACTAAACGGTTGCAAGATGCAGCCGAGGCACAAATAGGATTGGAATTTCATTCATTCAAATGAAATTCTGAACTGAAAAAAATTACAGGACATTCAAACAGTGAATAAATCAACGCAAGAACACAGAAGGAGGGATGAGTATTATGGGAAATTTCTTTGACCACAGGAAATGGAGCAGACTTAAGCTCCTCCTTTGGTCAAAGGTCAAGTGTAGGAAAAATACCTCAGACAAAGTAGTCCAACTTTGTCTTGTGTTTTAAAGAAAACTAGATCTTATAGGAAGAAAAGAAGAACATATTATGAGAGAGGAAGAGAAAAGGTAGCAATTTTAGAAAGGTAAGTTTGGCATGACAGTGCCGCTTTAAGTGTTAGGGAAAGCTTACACTGAAAGTACATTTTAAAATAGTATTTTTGTGTAAATTACTGCTGTATTTTCTGTTCAGAGACCAATTGTATTTCATTGTCCTTGCATGCACATGCACATGCCTCTCGGTGACAAGTCAGAGATTAAAATGAGGCCCTATCTAATAATCTGGAGATTTTGGAACAAGGCTCTAGCTATGAGTTGGGTCGATGAATGAATACCTCCATGTGAGGATGGGAATTGGCCTTGCAGGACTGAATTACAATTATAGTAGAATATGGTCCGCACCAATACTCTTTACAGCAAGTTGATCTATCCTTAAGGAATGTAGGGGAATAGAAACATAACCAATTTATAGAAAGCATGTTTGAAAGTACTTATCTTGCCCAACTAGTTTGTGGTTGTCCTTGAGAAAGGAATATCATAGAGAGGAAACTAAATACACAATGGGAACTCTAATGGGAATATATCCAGGATGTTGTAAGTGCTAATTGAGATACGGGTATAATGTACCTGTGTTGTGGTTAAAGATTACAATGTCAGCAACAGGATGATAAGTAGTGATAGTGGAAACCTAGATATTAATGGAACTTATGATTATGAGCATAAACCTAGGCAAATCAATATGAAAAGGAAAGAGAGATACCTAATAGTGCTGCATTTAATTTTAAGCTCCCCTGTGCCTCCTTTCACAAGAAGTACCTGAAGAATGTATGAGAAAGATGGACCATCTCTAGTATACTAGCAGAAAGCGAAATATCATGTGAAATCTAGCAAGTGTCTGTGACAGGGGTTGTGGATTATACGAGGTTTAGGTAAAACCGTGACAGACCGAGGAGGCCTTAATATGGTTAAATGTTTAATGAGTGGTTCTAGGTTCTCGGGAGTGTAGAGAAACAGTCGTATAGGTCTTGTCAAGTTGGAAATATTGTATGCATTAGCCCAAACAAGGGTCCAAAACTGAGTTATAGTGGATTGCCTACTAAGAGCCGTATATAACATATGGAGTCAGGCCTACTGAGGGCTGCATATAGAGGTATTGCAGTGGAAGGCTGATAGCGTCAAATGTAAGTCTTGTAAGTCAAGAGGGAAGAATATAGACTGAACTGCAAATGCCATTATCGTTAGTGAAAGGCTGCATGTGGGCCAAATACATGTTGATTGTCAGTGATAGCACAGCCCTGGCCTCTGCACGAGGCCATGACCAGCTTGTTTAGATTTTAGGTAGTTTGTGATGATGACCTTTGAACCAGATGTAGATGGTTCTGTACTAAACCAGACAGTACTGGCCCAGAGGAAGGGGCAGCCTGTCTATTTATAGGCCGGGTAATCCTTCACACATGTACTACCTTCCTATGTATTCAAATCTTCATGCCACTAATGTGAGAAACAACACGATCGTTGCTCTTATACAATTAAAACAAATACTGTTAATCAATGTATGAGTAGACTCCTCAAAGTTAGTATATAGTCCCATGTTACTTATACACATGTAGAAAAAGCAAAGTTAGGCAGGCTTGTTCGTTTCGGGCGAATAATTTTTCCTGAAATTCAAATATTGCTTGAACTTCCAGCAATCATTCATGTGTTAGTTCGGCTCAGCCGAACATCGTTCATGAAAATGAGAAACATTGGGTCAAACCAAAAAGAGCACAACAATGGGCCATTCAGTGCACTGCAAAATATATACATACATACATATATATATATATATATATATATATATATATATATAATACCGACATTTGGTTCACAGGTCAAGTGAGAAAAAGTAGTTCAATGAGGGGGAAAAAGCAGTAAATAAAGATATGTAATTATTAAACATATAATATTATAAATATAGATTTTACTTCCACTCCTCTCTTCTCACTTGATTTGTGAATAAAAATAACAGGTAGTGGCTGTCCATGGTCATCAATTACTTTTTCCATCAATCAACTCAGTTGTTGGTACCATGGGTGGAAATTAGTTTGATCTAATTGTTCTTTTTTCATCAAGTGGATAGTTTTTATATAAGGAACAAAGCAATTCAGCCAAATTTCATCTTTAAGTTTCTAGTATTCATTTTTAGGGCATGATTTGGAAATCTACTCAGTTTTTCAGTGAAGCTATAATCTGATATTTCTTAATCCGTAGGGTTCAGTGTTTCCACTATTATGTTTGGCAATCTTCAGAAGATAAATGCACCCATGGAAGACTGTCCTGATGTTCCTAATATTCAAAATGATGAAATGGTGCAAGATGCATGCCAGGAGAAGGTATTCAAAGAGTGGTATGAATTAATAAAATAAAAGATAAGAATTGGGACATTAATTATAGTATTACCCTTGGTTGGTACAGAGTATAAGGGGACACTTCTAAATGCAAATAAATACTGTTATGTATCACTTGCATGTCTTAAATTTAGGGGTCCTTATCCGGCATAGAAACACAAGAAATCATGTTATCGCAAAGATCCCAGAGTTCACAGCTTGACATGCAAATTTGCCAGATGTGTTTTTCAGCAATGAACACTGTTTTGCACACATATTTTGTTATAAACCAAAGCATGGGCTATGATCCAATATGGTCAGTAACCAGAAACCAGCATTGGACTGCAGTTTTGATCTCATCACTCTGGAGCCACTTCTGGTCTAGAAGTTGAAATCTCTCTGAGAGCATATAGCTTGGTATTAAAAAAAGATTGTGGTCAGGCCAAACACAATACCACTCCCACACTGCAAATAAAAAATAAGTGTTTATGTATGTATATGTATGGGCATATATATTTGTATGTATAACCCTTCAGTCTACGTTATACAAAAAAAAATATTAGATGTATACAGTCAGCTGAAGGACTTCACAAACACTGAACTTCAAGCTTCACCCAGGTAATTAATTTACACTTGTGTAGGAAATATGATGTATTTAATATATTGTTTTGAGGTCTGAAACCTATATGTAAACTATTTGGTCTATGTTATGAGGAACATAAAAATTGTTTTTGTTTTTACACTTACAGTTCTTCTTCTGTCTTTGTAGAGCAAAGAGTGTGAAGATCTTCTGTCATATATGGGGAACTGCAAAGAACAGCTTGGTTCCTATGCAGATTATCTCAACGCTTGCAAAAAAGACTTGTGTGAATGTGCCTCCAAAAACAAGACGATGTGTATTTGTAGCACCCTGAACCAATTCTCCAAGGAGTGTGTCCTTGCTGGTGGGCACCCCGGAAACTGGCGACGTCCAGATTTGTGTTGTATGTGCCTTTTTCTTTTACGCTTTTTGCAGGATGCTTCAAGATTGGTGCATGATTCTTCTGAACTGCAGTAAAATGTAAACTAAAAATATTTGACAGTTTAATACTACCATGTGCTTGTCATATCAATGTAGATTGATTTTTAAAACCTGTATTTTCCTGAATACCAAGTAGTAAGGTTTAACTATTTATTTTGTGACATTAGTTATAACCTGTCCAGGAACTATGAAATTCTATGAGTGTGTATCACCATGCCAGAACTCCTGCTCCAATCCTGTTGCAAGTACACTTTGTAATGAACACTGCTCTGAAGGCTGCTCTTGTCCCTCAGGTAAGGTCCACAAACTATCTCAGAGATAGAGCTACAGTATTTTGTTTTTAGTTCTTGTAGTACAGAACGTTTGGGAGTAATTGACAAAGATATTAAATGACAAAGTGCAATCAGTGTGCAACCATGCTTGGGCTAGTAAAATTCTAAATAGTTGAATTCAATTAAGAAGAAAAAGGTCCAGGCACTCCAACGTTCAATAAGGCACATTTATTTGGAACAAAGTGAATCCAGCAACGTTTTAACCCTACAAAGCTTGGCAAACACCCATTGTAGGGTCAAAACTTTGCTGGATTCACTTTGTTGCAAATAAATGTGCCTTTTTGAGCTTTGGAGTATATGGATCTTTTTCATCTCATTTAAAGTCACTCGCAATGTCATGGTATGTTAAAAAAATCAGACAAAGGAAGATGGGATTTAGCATGCCGAGATAAAACACCACTGAATAAAACATTGAAAATCACCTATAACTTCTGTTAAATTTCTTTATTTTTTATTTTTTATAAGAGATTCTTCAAGAAGCTAATTCAGACAAGGCAAAGCCAGGGCAAACATCACAAATGAAGAGCAGAAATATAAATATGGTTTCATTTCTCCTATTCTGTATATGCTTTCTCTATACTGACTGCCAGGTGCAAAAGTCAGAGTTTAGAACAATGATTGATAGGGAGCTAAGATGGAGGCATGAATTCTCACATCAGTGAATAACCTTGTAAAAATCCAGGGTAGTTACAGTCCCCCTATCCAAGAGCGGTTGGAGAGTGTCTATTGGAGGCCCTATGTCCTGAGCAGTACTTTACGTGCTCCCTATTTGTGAGTGCTATTTTCTAATTTCCTTTGTTTATTGTTTATTACTTTGCATTCTCTATGTATTTGTTTTCTCTTTTTTTCATTATGTGTACTATTGTTGACCCACTTATCATACTGTGAGTGATTATATAATTGTGTATGAGCACAGCCACAAGTGTGGTAAATTTTAAGTCCTATCGCATGTTGTATTTATTCCATGTGTGGAATTTTCTTAAGGTATAGCGCTCCTTATATTTATATTATAAACCGGTTCAATTCTGGAGAGATGAGATAAAAACCAACAATCACAATGGAATCAAAAAGAGTTTAACAATTTGCACCCAATATAGCATGTTTTATCCTCACCTTGCAGAAACTGTTTTGGATGACGTGAATCACCGCAAGGAGTGTGTGAAACGAAGACAGTGCCCATGTGTGCACAGTGGAAAAATATACAATCCTGGAGAGTCCTACTCTACTGCCTGCCAAAACTGGTGAAGTGCTCTGGGAATTAACAAGCATCTGCATTACAACTTTTAGTGCTTATAAGAGTTGTAAATAGTAGTAGAGAGTGAGGAATGTTTGTGGAGGGAGGCTGATTTGGGCTAGTGGCTTGAGTGGACCCCCAAAAATCCCATATGTTACTGTTGTCCAACAAATCCCCTGAGCTGTGCCTGGTCAGGGCTAACAATAATAAATTGAATAATGGGACAAAATTGGGTAGGAGAGGGTGATAGTACCACCACCAGGAGTAGATGGTAAATGGTAGCGGTATGGCTACCATGAACTCCAGCTGTTCAGAGCATTGCCGCAGGATAACACCCTTAAAGAGTTAATGAGAGAAACCTACACAGTCTGAATGCAACTGAGGTGCAGAGCAGATACATTAGACTACCATGAAAATGTGCCTAAAGCCTGGGAGTCTTGTGGGAATATCAATGAGAGTGCCACTTAGCTTGTCTAACTCATCTGCAAACTGCTACCTAACTAATTACCCTAATCCCTTTCCAAGACTGCCAACTAAACTCCATAATCTCACTAGGGTTCCACCTTTCACATGTGCTGCACTTTTAATTCCAAGTGTATATGTGTCACTGATTGTGTGTGTATAAGTGTGTAGTTCTAAGAGTGTATGAATGCCAATATGTGTACTAGTAGGTGTATCTGAAAAGATATGTGACAGTTTATGGGTATCTGTGAGTGTGTATATGTGTAATATTGTGTGTATATGTGTAACAGTGTGTGTGTCTATATATGTGAGTATGTGTATACATTTGTGTGTGTATATGTGCAACTGTGTTTATTTGTGAGTATGATTTTGTGTATGTGTAACTATGTGTGAGCCAGTAAGAGCTTGTGCATCATTGTGTACCAGGGGCACTTTATTTTAGAATTTATATGATGTTTTATAGTGGAACTTGGGGCAGGACTTTGTATGGAGATTGGGCAGGCTTATGGTCAAATGTAGATGGGGCTTTTAAATATGGCTGAAGCCCTATTCTTTTTGACATCTTAAAGACATTAATTTAGTAAAGCAGGAAGAGTAGAGAATTGTTTTTTAGTTTCATATATGTACAGTGCAACAATATTTTTCTGATATCACTATTTCTGACGATCTGTTCATCAAAAGATTCTTGGGAAAAATAGAATCTTCTGAGATTGATATAGCTAGTCAAATAGTATCATGCCTTCAAATTGATTTATATATCTACTAATATTGACCAATATATCACAAGTCCATGTAAATTGCACAACAATTCAAAAAAAAGTAGATGACTTTAATAGGATGCTTTCATAGTATTTCCTAGTGCCTCTCTGTCATGAACCCTACTCCAAGAGTGTACATGACATAGTTGTGGTGGTGAAAGAGTTAAAGTTCACTATTTGTCTGCAAAAGACCAGAAATAATGATGCAAACCCCCCTAAACACCACCCATAATAATATAAATATTACTATTTTAATGCTGCACCACCAAGACAATTTATAAATGGGGTGCCTTGGTCCCCCAGGTAACTTAATAAGAAAAACCCACCAAATACAACTCAGCACAATATTTAAACAATTGCAAAATACTAATTAGTCTCTCCAGGTAAAGTGATTCTTTACCAGACAAAGGTAGAACTTAATAAAGGAATATTTATTATGAGCAAAAAAAAATCACAGTGCATACATAAAATAGATGATAAACAAATTATTTACACCGACAACAGATAAAAACAAAAGGGATAAAATAACGGAAGTCCTAATCACTTACTCAGGTATTCAAATTAAAACTTCTGCCCAGGGGGTTGTTGGCAGAAAAGATGGTGACTCACTAAAAATTTGATTTGGCCCCAAGCAAGTCCAATGCACACTTCAGTATCATTAAATATATACCCTGTTGATTATCAAGCCTCGTCCAGAGGCGGAGTTAAGGCATACCTGTAGAAACAATAAGTGACCACCACCTTATGTTCCAGACCAACATCAATCCAAATGGAAACATTTGGTTCTATCTCCTCTTATGTACTTGCCACAGAAATAATAATTGCATCTATGAATTTGTTACAATTTTTACATTTCATAGATATGTCACACTCCTTAATTGTTACCCAATATAGCGGGCATCACAATCCCTTCCCACATGGGTGTAGCGTTACTTACCTTATCCGGGGGCCGGCCGCGGTCCTCTCTTCAAGCCGCGCGCGGTCCTGCGGCTGCACGAGCCGCGCGCGGCTCATCCAACTCTCTTAACAGGAAGACGGGCAGTGACCGCGAGTTGCGGTCACATGTCCCGCCTGCAGCTAAGAGCGCGCCGCGAGTCTCGGGTGCGCTCTTAAAGAGACAGTGGGAGCCTAAATTGCAAAAAGGTTCCCATTGGCTCCTGTCATACCAATCAACCCATACACTTACCTTTTGGGGGTGTGGAAGTGACAGGAACCAATCACATTAGTTTTAAGGCTACTTATACTTACCCTTTTCCCTTAGTTCCTTGCCCTATCGTGGTTTCTGCTACAGTTCCCTTTAGTGCTTGTTGTGTTCAGTTGTGTTTCTCCGTATTTGACCTTGGCTTTGTATTCTGACTTCGTTTTCGCTTTATCCTTGTCTGTACTGTTTGCCGGCTTGCTGATTCCTGTGTACCAGACCCCGGCTAGTTTTCGTTTTCGCTGTCTCTTTGTGCCCTTGACCTCGGATCGTTCCTGACTGTCTTCTCCTATTACGTCGAGTCCGGCCACTCTAAGGACCGGTAGACGTATCTCTCCTCTGTGCTGTCTTCTGTTTGGCTGGATCCTGCGTGTAGGGGTATATACTCGTTACATTACGATAGGGCCATGGACCCCGCAGATTTAGCTCAACAGATGGCGTCCCATGAGGCTAGATTTGTAGAGCAGGATCACCGTATGGATCAGATAGCTCAGGCTCTCCAGACGCTCTTAGCTAGAACCATTCCAGCAACCGCACCTAGCCCATTTAACGCCTCCTCCTAGGTATGGAGGGGATTCTAAGACATGCAGAGGGTTCATTAACCAAATAGAGTTTCATTTTGAGATGTATCCACGTTCATTTCCCACAGAGAGGTCTAAAGTTGGGTTCTTTATGCACCAGCTTACCGACAAAGCACTTGAATGGGCAAACCCTATTTGGGAGGCTAATGGACCTATGGTGCATGACTTTCACAGTTTCCTTACAGCTTTTCGCAGAACTTTTGATACTATGAAAAGGTCTAAAAATGCAGCGAGAGCATTAATGAGGGTTAAACAGGGTTCTAGGCCTGTGGCTGATTACGCTATACAGTTTCGTACCCTTGCCTCACAGGTCGATTGGACCAACAATGGGTTAACTACTGCCTTCATGGAAGGCTTATCAGACTCTATATTGGATGAGGTAGCAGCTAAGGAGCTTCCTGTTGCCTTAGAGGACCTTATTGACTACCTCATCGATATAGATAATAGGATTCGTGACAGGCTCTATACCAAGAACAGGAATAGACGTTTTTTTACACCTATTCACCCCAGAGTTAATACACCGGAGAGTGTAAAAGTATCTGAAGAGGAACCCATGCACTCTCTGATAATGAAAAATTACATAGGAGAAGGGATGGACTCTGCCTCTATTGTGGTAGGAGAAACCATATGGTAAAGGAGTGTCCTTTGCTCCCGGAAAACTCTCGCACCTAAGACCTTATAGGGGACTGGCCTTGGGTGTGATTTCTAAGTCTCCTACATTGCCTCCTAACCGACTGCTTCTCCCTGTTTCTTTACATATGGGAGACAGTTGTATAGTTGAAAATATATACGCCCTGGTTGACTCTGGGGCAGCTGAGAATTTTATAGACTCTGGTCTTGTAAAGAAAAACAATATTCCCATCAGGGAGAAGGAGATACCCTTGGCCGTTGAGGCCATAGATGGTAGACCATTGATATCTCCAGTTGTTACTCATGAGACTGCACCGCTACATATGTACACAGGGGTTCTACACTATGAAACCATTCGGTTCCAGGTCATCACCTCTCCCTCTTCACAGTTGGTGTTAGGGTATCCATGGTTACGTGCCCACAATCCCATTTTTGACTGGGAGACAGGGCAGATAAAATCATGGAGTAAAGCCTGCCATGAGTCATGTACTATTGAAGTCACGCCTGTGAATTCTATTAATGTTCCTACCATTCCTCCTTTGTCTACGGCTATACCCTCTCAGTATTTATCTTTAAAGACTGTCTTTGATAAAAGAGAGGCTGACAAATTACCGCCTCACAGACCCTACGATTGTGCTATTGACTTGTTGCCTGGCACAATACCTCCCAAGGGCAGGGTGTACCCTCTATCGGTTCAAGAAAACCGTGTCATGGAGGAGTACATTAAAGAATCATTAGACAAGGGATTTATTAGGAGATCCTCTTCTCCGGCTGGAGCGGGGTTCTTCTTTGTATCAAAGAAAGAAGGTGATTTAAGACCTTGCATTGATTATAGAGGTCTTAATAAAATCACCATCAAAAATGCTTACCCTATACCATTAATAACAGAATTGTTTGACAGGCTCAAACATGCTACGGTATTCACCAAATTAGATCTTAGAGGAGCATACAATTTGATACGTATAAAAAAGGACCACGAATGGAAGACAGCCTTTAACACTAGGTCAGGTCATTATGAGTATACCGTCATGCCATTTGGGCTTTGCAATGCCCCAGCAGTATTCCAAGAATTTATTAATGATGTCTTAAGGGACTTTATTCACTCATTTATTATTGTGTACTTGGATGACATTTTAATATATTCTACAGACTTACACACTCATCACAGACATGTTACGACAGTTCTGAAGACCCTTCTTGCTAATGGTCTTTATTGCAAACTAGAAAAATGTCTATTCGACCAATCCGAGGTCCAGTTTTTAGGGTATTTGATTTCCGCTAAGGGTTTTCGGATGGATCCCCAGAAGCTCGCTGCGGTCATAGAATGGCCTCTGCCGCAAGGTCTGAAAGCCATCCAGCGTTTTCTGGGTTTCTCTAATTATTATAGACGTTTTATCAAAGGTTTTTCGTCTATCGTAGCACCTATTACTCGTATGACTAAAAAGGATGGCAATACACGTGCCTGGTCTACCGAGGCACTTCAGGCTTTTGACTTTCTTAAGACTACGTTCGCCTCTGCACCTATTCTACAGCATCCTGTCCCCTCATTGCCATATATACTTGAGGTTGATGCTTCCGATATAGGGGTAGGTGCTGTCTTATCCCAAAGAGAGTCTCCTGACAAGCCATTGCATCCTTGTGGCTTCTTTTCTAAACAAATGTCCAAAGCAGAAAGGAATTATGATGTGGGTAATCGCGAACTCCTTGCTATCATTTTAGCACTCAAAGAATGGAGACATTTGTTAGAGGGCACTAAGGATCCTATCCTCATATTTACGGATCATAAGAACCTATCCTACCTTAGCGAAGCTAAAAGATTGTCTTCAAGGCAGGCTAGGTGGTCACTGTTCTTGTCTCATTTTAATTATATAATCACCTATAGGCCAGGTGATCGGAACACTAAAGCGGACGCTCTGTCCAGACAATTCGAGACTATTGACAAACAAGAGATTGATGTCACTCCTGTCATTCCCCAGACAGGATAATAGCAACTACTATATTGTCTATTTCCTCGTCCCTCTTGCAGGCCATACAAGCGAAACAAAGCATGGCACCTAGCGAGAGGCCTAATGATAAATTGTTCGTTGACGTTCCCGAGAGACGGGATATTCTGTCACTGTATCACGATACTAAGACTGCTGGACATCCTGGTATATCCAAAACTGTGTCAGCTGTTTCTCGGTATTTTTGGTGGGATACCTTACGCAAGGATGTCACTGATTATATAAGTGCTTGTTCTACTTGTGCATGTATGAAATCCTCTCGTAGAGTTCCTTGTGGGCTGTTGCATCCGTTACCCGTTCCCGAGAGACCTTGGTCTAATCTATCAATGGATTTTATTGTTGAATTACCCCCTTCAAATGGTAACACGGTCATCCTAATGATAGTAGATCGATTTTCCAAAATGGCTCACTTTGTGTCTCTTCGCAAGTTGCCCACTTCCAAGGAACTGGCTCTTATCTTCGCTAGAGAAGTATTTCGGTTACATGGTATTCCCGTATCTATTGTATCCGATAGGGGTAGCCAATTTATTTCCAGGTTCTGGAAAGCCTTTTGTTCGGAAATGGGTATTTCTCTCTCATTTTCTTCCGCTTACCATCCCCAGTCTAATGGAGCTGCTGAACGTGCCAACCAGTCTCTGGAGCAGTACCTCCGTTGTTTTGTGTCTCACCATCAGGACAATTGGTCTGACCTACTTCCTTGGGCTGAATTTGCTCGGAATAACGCCACTCATGATTCTTCCGGCAAAAGCCCTTTTTACGTTGTCTATGGCCAGCATCCCGTTGTTCTTCCGGCTGCATTCTCCTCATAGGGCATGCCAGTTCTGGATGAGCATTTGGCTGGTTTGCGTAATACTTGGGAACAGGTTCAGCGTTCTTTGGTGGACTCTGCTGCTCACCAGAAGGCTCAGGCTGACAAGCATCGCAGAGCGGCTCCTTCCTATGTTGTGGGGGACAGGGTTTTGCTTTCCACACGGAATATTCGCCTCCGGGTGCCTTCTATGAAATTGGCTCCCCGCTTTATTGTTCCTTATCGCATTATACATAAGGTTAATCACGTTTCTTATGCCTTGGGTCTGCCTAAGAATCTGCGTATACCTAATGTCTTTCACACCTCGTTGTTGAAGCCTTATGTACGCAACCGCTTTACCCGGCTCCCCCTCCCCCTCCTGTCTCTGTGGAGGGTCATGAGGAGTTCGAAGTGTCTGCTGTTATTGACTCTTGTTTCCTTAGGGGTCGGCTTCAGTACTTGGTACATTGGAAGGGTTATGGGCCTGAGGAGCGCAGTTGGATTTCTGCGGATGCTGTTCATGCTCCCCGCCTTGTGCGCTCTTTCCATTCGCGTTTTCCTGCCAGGCCTGGTCCTGCCCTGGCCTGGTCCTGGGCGTGTCCTCGGGGGGGGGGGGGGTACTGTAGCGTTACCTACCTTATCCTGGGGCCGGCCGCGGTCCTCTCTTCAAGCCGCGCGCGGTCCTGCGGCTGCACGAGCCGCGCGCGGCTCATCCGACTCTCTTAACAGGAAGACGGGCAGTGACCGCGAGTTGCGGTCACATGTCCCGCCTGCAGCTAAGAGCGCGCCGCGAGTTGCAAAAAGGTTCCCATTGGCTCCTGTCATGCCAATCAACCCATACACTTACCTTTTGGGGGTGTGGAAGTGACAGGAGCCAATCACATTAGTTTTAAGGCTACTTATACTTACCCTTTTCCCTTAGTTCCTTGCCCTATCGTGGTTTCTGCTACAGTTCCCTTTAGTGCTTGTTGTGTTCAGTTGTGTTTCTCCGTATTTGACCTTGGCTTTGTATTCTGACTTCGTTTTCGCTTTATCCTTGTCTGTACTGTTTGCCGGCTTGCTGATTCCTGTGTACCAGACCCCGGCTAGTTTTAGTTTTCGCTGTCTCTTTGTGCCCTTGACCTCGGATTGTTCCTGACTCTGTCTTCTCCTATTACGTCGAGTCCGGCCACTCTAAGGTCCGGTAGACGTATCTCTCCTCTGTGCTGTCTTCTGTTTGGCTGGATCCTGCGTGTAGGGGTATATACTCGTTACAATGGGTAAGTCACGCAAATCATGTTTAGGCTTGATTAGAATATTGTGCTTGTCCCATTCTATTTATAATAAAAATGAGGCTTAATTATTATTCTGTGGGTAAATATTAATGTTTATTTTGGATATGATACTGGAACACAACACTTGTTTTTTTCTTTTTTATTACTTTTTTCTTGAAAGTTAATGATTATTAACATATCAATGAAATCAATTAATCAATTAAGAGGTATAGGCTATATGGCTGAAGTTAGCTAGTTTATATTGGAACTAGACATCCAGGCATCTCAAGTGTAGAATCTCACACCCTGCAGAGCCTTTGATTAATCAAAGGGTCAATCCATGTTGCAAACCATGTGCCCTCCTTCACATTCCTATACCATTTACATTATCCCTTCTGTCATCTGATCTCTACCAAGTGGTTAATTCATATATGCACTACACAAATTACATTAAATGGCAATATTCTATTGTGCAACAATGAATTATGCACACTTGGCATGACACTCTTGATATTCTTTTATGATACAATTCTTTCATAATTTAAGTTTTCTCAAATGTTTTGCAGTCTTTGTATACTTGGGCAATGGGCTTGTACTCAGCTCCCCTGCTCTGGTAACTGCAGTCTAAAAGGAGGATCCCACATTAGTACTTTTGATGAAAAAGAGTATACCTTTCATGGGAACTGTCAGTACGTCATTTCCAAGGTATGAAACATCCTAACTACATCATCATATTTATATTAAACATTTTCATTCCATTGTTTCCTCTGGAATGGCGACCAGTTTATTTCTGCAGTAACTGCCAAATTTGCATTAGAATATAGAACTTTATTAAAGTGAACTTGTCATGACAGATATAAATGAACAGTTTTATAACCATATGGCTTGACTCATTTTATACAATAAAGGGTTTCTTCTCTTATTACTGTTGAAAGTGCATATTTTAATTTATGTCCACTACTCATGTCTCTATCAATCATTTTTTCAGTGGGTGTTACAATTGCTGCAATGTATACCTCTCCTGCATACCGCTGTTGGGCAGCACAGACTAGCTTCCTATAACAGGTTTAAAGTCCCCAACACTATATGTTGGCTTTGTGTAAATACAATCTGTTCTCTCTTTCCATTCTCAGATTTGCTGTTGAAAACTGCTGCAATAAATTATACTGTCTGTTTCTTTCCTATATCCATGCTTGCTGCTGGTGCTGCTCTTACACAGAGTTTGCCCCTCCCCCTACTTACCCTTGTAGGCAATGCGTTCTCTCATGCTAAATTCAAGCAGGAGCCACTCCCAGAGGAGGGTTTACCTGGAAACAGACATGCAGAGTCAGCATTCCTACATCTGTGCCAATTGGCACAGACTGAACTAACTGAGAGGAGGGGAAATGGAAACATTGTATTTGATGACATTTATTCTTTATCATTTATTGTTGAGACAGGTACCCTTAATTATTTTTAATATTGTTCATCTTATGAGTTTCACATAAATCAAACATGTTTTATTTTTAAACAATATTGCTATATTAATGTTTAACTAACACGTGTTTGTGATTGTTTTTCTATTTGATTTAGGGAAATTTATATTTTGTTTAAAATGTTTCAGCCTCTTATTCACACATTTTTGAATTCATTGAAATATTGCAGGGTTTTGTAATTGTGAAACTATACTAGTATAAGAGCTACAATTTGTATTATTTTTTTTAATAAATTTTTTATTATTTCATTTGAATAGCTTATTTATCATTTTAATGGAGGATTGATTTTAACTGAATATTGCGTTTCCCTTTAGTTGATGGCTAAGGAAAACTGCAACATTAGTAGCACGTTTTTCAAGCTGCAAGTAAAGTGGCTCTGTCAGTCACTTCAGAGTATTTTTGTAAATATATAATTTTAAAGGGTTACTTCAAGTACCATGATCAATTCATTGATTTGAGTTAGCATGGTGCCTGCAGTCTGTATGTGCAACATTTCGCTATGAAATGCAGTGCATACAGAAATTAACCCCTTAGCTAATGGAGGTGTAACTGCAAAGTCCCGGCCTGGCTAATGACAATTATGTGCAAAATTGGTGTCTGACAACAGCATGTACAGCATGCTAGTGACAGACAGCAAATGTCAGCATGCTGCCACCAGACATCCAAAGTCAGCATGTACCCTGGCCTTGCTGACCTTCCCACCCCTCAGTCCATCCTTAATGCCCTCCAGCAAGAGGTGCAAAAAGTAATGACGTGACTTCTAGCAGATGAAATGCTTGGAGATAAAGAGTTTATGCAGGAAAAAGATTGCGGTGGCTGTAAGGAACAGTTCCCATCCAACTATTAGTTTTGGTAAATTGTAGATAGTAGCGTCTATGTAATAAGCTCTCACCTCTATAAAACTGGTAGATTAAGATAGGTCAATCTATCTTTATTGTTATGGAATGTATATGAATGCATAGCATTGTGAATGCCTTTCAAATTTAAAAGATTATTCACTTGAATGTGAATTTTTATAAGTTTACATTGAGTTAAAAAAAATTAATTAAAAAAAAAATTTAAAAATAGTCTGCTAGAATGTCCCTGTTCTTGCAGACCTCCCGATTATGAAACTCCTTCATGTTAATAAGTACTGTACATCTGTCCTTGTTACTGTGACATATGCACCAACTACTTCATTTAAATTGACTTCAAACTTACAGTGTTTTGCATGATTTTTTTATTCTTTTTCTTAGGATGTAAACAAAAGATTTGCTGTTATTGGTAAGATTGTCCAATGTGGAATGTCAGAAACCATCACTTGCTTGAATACTGTTTATATCAATATAGGAATAATGGTAAGTGCCAAAAACATCCCTTTAAATATCTACTACTCCACTGACCATTTATTAAGACAGTTTTTTCTTTTTTGACAAATGCCATTAGAACTGCATTGGGAGTACATTACATACAAGTGTAGTGCAATTTTATCACTTTGTTATGGCTTTTAACTTTTGTATGTTATAGCTTCAGTTTTGACATCTTAAAAATCCCAAAATTCTAATCAAAATATATTTGTTAACCAGCCTTAGAAGAAAACCAGTTGAAAAAGTTGAAACAGACATAGGTTTTGCACTCAAACACCCACTACTAATGTGTGGTAGCAATATAGTATTCATCAGCCCAAATCAAATAACAAAAACAAAAATATTCTTTGTGCTCTGTCCCAAATACCTATGCACATTTAACCAATTAACAGCGTTTTTTTAATGCAACTGCAATGACCATTTCCTGCTCATTCCCTGCCCATTGCTCATTAACATTTTATATGCTTTTCTTATATATTTATATTTTCTTTAGAACATTATGTGTCTATTTATGTATTTATTGAAAAATGTAATATATCCAAAATGTTTTGTATGTAGTTTTAAGAGTTAAATACGTTTTTTTTTATTTAAATCCCATAGTTTTTCTTGAAACACTGCAATGGAGACTGGCGTCTAATCAGATTTTCTCTGTCTTTTTAATCTTTGTACAGAAAATTAAAATCTGTTATTGTGGGAACGTGTATATTAACAATTTTATTACACTGCTGCCAAAAATTAAAGGTTTGTGATATTTTTATTTACCCATTTTATTCTAGATAAATTTAAAAATATGGCATGAGAAATAATTCTTCTTAAATAATCCAGCCATACAATTACAGCCATAATTCAACATACGTTAGTATGATCTTACTACTCGTGAATTGCAATATGACCTGTGCAGACCCCATGATAATATGGAATGCCCTGTTAAAAAATGCTCCAAGCACTATAACCTCTACAATTTAATGTAGTGGTTATGGTGCCATTAGTGGCCATGCATTCCCAGGGCCGGATTAAGAGCCCAGTGGGCCTGGTGCTGACAATTATGAGGGGCCTAAGTACAGAATCTTATTGACCAAAAACACTAAAACAGACATACCTCTCAAGCATTATGTATCTGGTGGAGATGTTGCCAGAGGGAAACTCATAGGATGCAGCAATAAAAAAAAACCTCATATTCTCTTAAAATATGCTAATCTCTCTGTAATTTAAGCTTTCATCTTTCAAGTAAATCCATACTCCCTACCAGCAGTGTTCAGAGAAGCAGTAAGTCAATGGGCGGTGTAAAAGGGCGGGCCAGTGGCGCGGATCATGTAACCAGAACTTCCGAAAGGGACGAACATGCCCAAAAAGGAGACTGCCCAAAGAATTGGAAGGCTAGTCTAGCATGAATGCATGTCAGGCTGCCTGCCAATCATGCATGCTGGCCAACAGCTTCCTGAGCTTGGCATAAATGCATCTAATGATGCGCTATCTCTATGCTTTCTAAGGACTGTCCCCTAGTATTTGCTGGTTCACTTCTATCCTAACCTTCTTACTAGAAGGAAGAAGCTCCTGGTATACAGTCTGAGACAGAGAAAAGGTGGATGTAGTGAGTGTAGAAGAAAGGGAACATGGCACAGTGTTAGAGAGACCAAAGTCGGCACTACCTTAACTAATTTCATTTCAGTTAGTCCACACAAGATTTGTTCCTCTACATCCCTCTTAAGTTTCCATACTTAAGCAAGAGTATGTGCATCCTTTCTTGGAAAAAAAATGACAGGCCTTACTAATTTGCATAACTAACTATGTATGCATGACATCACATGATGTAAATCACAAGGAGTGACAGAGAAAATTCTGTGAAATCCTAAAAACTACTTAGTTTGATACTGCTGTATAGATGGATTGCTCCCAGTGTCTCCCTGTCTCCCAGTGTCCCCATGTCGCCCAGTGTCCCCATGTAACAAGGTGACATCACAATGTCTCTGTGTCCCCATGTCTCTGTGTCCCCATGTCTCTGTGTCCCCATGTCTCTGTGTCCCCATGTCTCCCAGGGACACTGAGAGACATGGGGACACTGGGAGACATGGGGACACTGGGAGACATGGGGACACTGGGAGACATGGGGACACCGACACTAGGGATACTGGGAGACATGGGGACACTGAGACACTAGGGATACTGGGAGACTAGGGACACTGGGAGACATGGACATACAGACACTAGGGACACTGGGAGACATGGGAACACTCAGAAACTAGGGACACTGAGACACCAGGGACACAGGCTGGGAGACATGGGGACACTGAGACACTTGGGGACATTGTGTTCCTAGTGTCTGTGTCCCCATGTCTCCCAGTGTCTCAGTGTCCCCATGTCTCAGTGTCCCCATGTGTGTCTGTGTCCCCATGTCCCCTCGTGTCTCAGTGTCCCCGTGTGTGTGTTTGTGTGTGTGTCCTTGCCTCAGTGTCCCTATGTGTGTCTGTGTCCCATGTCTCCAAGTGTCCCCAAGTGTCTCAGCCTCCCTGGAGGGCTCCATGTGTCCCCATATCTCATAGTGTCCCCTAGTGTCTTAGTGTCCCCATGTCTCCCTGCAGCCTTTACCCCATCCCTCACTTCTCTGAGCTGTAGGCGGTCTCTGCAGGCTGGAAGCTGCTGTCTGGACTCTTTGTGCTGTGTAGCTGCTCCGACAGCGGATCAGTGAGTAGAGCAATGCAGGTATATGCTGTAACTTCCTATCCCTGCCTCTCCCCACACACAGTGACCCCTACTGGCCGGTAATGGTATTGTAAAGTAATCTCTGTTTATACTGAGAAAAATACCGGCATTTGTATTGCCGGTATTATTGCAATATCAGCACTGGCCAGGCAGCCTCAAATAAATAAAGTAGTGTGTAAAAATAAAATAAAAAAAAGTAAAAAAAAAAAAAAAAAAAAATTTTTTTTTTTTTTTTTTTTAAATCAATGGGCCTATTCCATGGGCCTATTCCATGGGCCTGGGCCTGGAGCTGCAGCTCCATCAGCCCCTATGTTAATCCGGCCCTGTGCATTCCTCCAAACCATTTTTGACTGATTTGACTACTCACTTGGGGTCAACTGGCACTGCTCCTTGCTTCCACTACTAATGCTGAAGAGACAGAACTCTATCAGCTCTCCTGAATTAAGCTCAACAATACAGGGCTGATCTCATTGGCTGAGAGAAATCAGCTGATGCTTTCATTAAATAAGTAGGGTATTTAATGTCAGAGCAATATATCTATGACTCACTGACTAACGTTGATTGTACAGTATGCAAGGACCGAGAACTCACTATAAAGATCTTAATATGCTCTGCAAATTCAGTGAGTTATGGATTTATTGTTTTGCAGGGGAATTAATACTAACATTGTAACACTGGCAGGGCTATTCACTAAAGTGAGAATTTAAAGTGAATTCAAAGTAAATCTCAAATTCAAGGTCAAAATAGCTGAACCAGAGAACATTTCTAACTCAGCTTTGCTTTCAGTTCAGCTACTCTGGCCTTAAATTTGAAATGCATTTTCACTTCAGTAACTAAGCATGTGCATATTATTTTCTTTTACAGTAAATTCTAAAAGGTTTCAGACTTTTTAAAAACAGTTTTATTTTTTTTATATTGCACATGTATGTTTCCCATCAATCTACACTCACCACTGAATGATAACAACGCAAAAAACAAATGTTTGACAGAATTGCAAATATATATATAAAGAAATATCCTATTAACATAAGTATACAGATACTGAACTCAATACTTGGTTGAAGCACCTTTGACAGAGATTACAGCCTCTAGTCTTCATGGGTATGATGCAACATGTACTTTCTGAGATTCACCTCTGCAGGTCCTCTCAAGCTCTGTCACGTTGAATGTTGGCTGTTGGTGGTCAACCATTTTTTCTCTACAGATGTTTGATTGGGTTTAAGTCCCAAGGAACTTGGAGGGAGTTTAGCTCCGGTGCTGTGGGTGTGGAGTTATGATGTCATGGGCAGGGTCAGAATTACAAGATTGACTGACCAATCACAGTTAGATGTGGAATCTAACCAAAAAGCAGCAAGATAGGAACTAATTATGGGTCTGAGAGAGGTTTGGAGAAGTGTTTTTGCTCAGTATGCTTGATTTAGACGTTTTCATACTATGTTTCAGAACTCAGGGCAAGCCTCTCTCGTGTTCATTTATACTGTAGTTATGATACAGAGTCTGTAGAGGAACACATGTATCTGCCAAAAGCCAATAGTCACTGATATAATGCCTAATAAATGCCTAATAAAGTTGCTTAAAATAGTACAGGAAGTTTCAATGGGTGATATCATTTCCACAGCCAGGGACTATGAGGGTGAATT
This sequence comes from Pelobates fuscus, assembly GCF_036172605.1. Classification (NCBI taxonomy): domain Eukaryota; kingdom Metazoa; phylum Chordata; class Amphibia; order Anura; family Pelobatidae; genus Pelobates; species Pelobates fuscus. The sequence continues at coordinate 97,515,601 of NC_086328.1, forward strand.
GACTCTACCATTTCACTTTCAGTAATGGATTAGCATTACAGTGGATAATAAAGATTGCTGTAGCAGTTTTAAAAATATATATTTTTAGAAATATATGATTTACCTGTATTTACCTTTTGTGAGCAATCTGCTCAAATGCATTTTACATTCTGTTGCAAAATGTAGTAGGCTAATTCTGCTAATTCTGCTAATAATGTCTTCAGAGTCCTTGTAAATACCAATAAGCAAGGTATCAAACCATTTTTATTTTATTTTGTCACACCTACTGTATGTGAGAAAAAAAGAGTAGTTGAACTGAAAGCATAGCTGACTTAGATTTTTTTCCAGTTTATCAGTTTTGACCTCAAATTTGAAATTCACCTTCAATTCACATTGAATTGCACCACTCTGTACTGGTTATAATGCAAGAAGTGACCTCCCTTTGTAAATAGTCAAACAGTTTGACTTTTTACCTTGGGTCTGCTTGTCCCTGCCTCAACTAACTCGCTATAGGCTCTCTGTCTGAGCTAAGCTTTGTAGTACAGGAGCAGTACTTGATTACTTATAATGAGGAATGGGCCAGTTCTCTGGCTGAGGTAGTTTAAGATGTGAACGGCACATTGCAGAACCAGGTAATAAATAAAACTGTTTAAAAATGTTTTGACTCCATACAATGGGGGCTGCAAGGGCACTCCTGGCTCTATAACTAGTATGGCTACAACGTGCTGTAGTGTTTGTGGTGCTTGGAACATTTCTTTAATCTTCCTTTTTCTGTTGAGAAAGTAACATTAGTATACAAAATTTGATTTTTTTTATATGCATTTTGTGATAGAAATATAGTGTGTAATACTTTCTAATATTTGATTTCTTACCCACAGATGGTATAATCATCTATAAACCCTCCTCATATTTCATCAATGTGGTGACACCATTTGGTATGAGTGTCCAAGTTCAAATTAAGCCTGTGTTTCAACTATTCATCACAGTGAATTCAACATTTCAGGACCAAACCAATGGTAATTGTACTGTATCTGGAGATCGGCAAGTGATTACTGGTGTCAATATGCTAACTTACTACTGAGGTTAAAATACATTAGCAAAGAAGAGATCTTTTCTCCCGTTTTCAAGAATTCATCAAGGGCTGCACGAATGCGCAAAATTGACTGTAAAACTTTAATATTATAATTCATAAAAATAAAAATAAAAAGAAGCATAACAAGCAAAGTCATGCAAATATATAAAACAAGAGTTTTGATGCGAATTTAATTGAAAGTTACATGTCAACTGATCATTACATAACAATTACAGCTATGTGTGTACAATATATTGGCTAATTTATAGATAGATTTTTCTTACTACAGTACATAAAAACAAGATAATGATCATCAACATTCTGAGCACCATAACCCCCACAATGCACCTCCTCCCATTTTTGATTGTTTTGATGTACATGGGAAGCATTGGCTCCCTGCCTCCCCGTCCAATGCAACAGAGCTGAGAGTTATTAAGCAGAAACATCTGAACTAGGCCCCTGAAAGGACTTAGCTCATTATGACTGCTTGTAATGGGGGAGTGGCCATAACATGGCACCATAACAACTACAGTGAGCTGTAGTGGTTATGGTATCTGAAACGTTCCTTTAAAATCAAAATGTGCATGCCGCTTCTATATGAATATGTATTTGGGAGTAAATAAGAATCTATTAGATTTTTCTCTATATGTATTTAATATAAAATTATATTTTTTCTGAGGACTTTGTGGAAATTTCAATGGGGTGGAGGCTGATGACTTGAAAACAATGAGTGGAGTGGTGGAGGAATCAGCCTCAGCTTTCAGTAACTCATGGAAAGTCCAAGCATCTTGCTCTGACCTGCCTGATCATTTTGAAAACCCATGTGCCAACAGTATAAGCAAAGGTAAACTATAGATTGCACTTAATTTATAAAGAATCAAAAGGGTTCTGAATTCTTTACTAAGAAAATATGCGTTATACCAATATACAGTATATACTGTATATACAGTGTCTATCTTTCTATTGTTATTTGTATTTCTCATTGTCATATCCAGAGACTTTCAGAAGCCTGGGAATCGGAGGGTTCTACTCAGGATCTTAGTTGTTCCTAGAACTGCACTCTTTTATACAGAGAGATTTCAGATGTTCCACCTAGAATCTCCTGCAGCCATTCTCGCAAATGGGGGGTTAGAGCCCTGAATGCTCCATTCGTGAATAATACTATTATTGCTTTCTCTTTTCACATCCTTTCTAGCTGCTCTTTCAGTGCTTGCTCTCATTCTTTCTTCTTTATGTTATGGTCACTGGGTATTGCCACCTCTATCCCCACCATCGAAGTCTTCTATTCCTTGTCTCTCACCACAATGTAGGGTTGCCTAGCCAGTGCTTGCTTGTCAAGTCTCACAGGAAATCAGCCCTGCCATTCTCTACTACCCTTTGTGGTACCTCCCAACTGGAGACCCAGCCCATATCATGTGTGACAAGTGGAAAATAGTGATGTCCCGAACAGTTAGCTGGCGAATAGTTCCTGGCGAACATAGTATGTTCGCGTTCGCCACTGTGGGCGAACACATGCGATGTTCGGTCCGCCCCCTATTCTTTATCATTGAGTAAACTTTGACCCTGTACCTCACAGTCAGCAGACACATTCCAGCCAATCAGCAGCACACCCTCCCTAGCAGACCCTCCCACCTACTGGACAGCATCCATTTTATATTCATTCGGAAGCTGCAACCATTTTTTTTTCAGTGCATATAAATGTTACAAGCAGATACTCCCCCCAGACACTCTGTATTACTGCAGATACTCCCTCCAGACACTCTGTATTACTGCAGATACTCCCTCCAGATACTCTGTATTACTGCAGATACTCCCTCCAGACACTCTGTATTACTGCAGATTCTCCCTCCAGACACTCTGTGTTACTGCAGATACTCCCTCCAGACACTCTGTATTACTGCAGATACTCCCCACAGACACTGACACAGAGCAGAATAGGGACTGTTCCCCCTACATAGGGTCACTTGGCAGATATGGATTGACACCTATCCTAAGGATCCCTGATACACACTGACACAGAGCAGAATAGGGACTTTTCCCCCTACATAGGGTCACTTGGCAGATATGGATTGACACCTATCCTAAGGATCCCTGATACACACTGACACAGAGCAGAATAGGGACTGTTCCTCCTACATAGGGTCACTTGGCAGATATGGATTGACACCTATCCTAAGGATCCCTGATACACACTGACACAGAGCAGAATAGGGACTGTTGCCCCTACATAAGGTCACTTGGCAGATATGGATTGACACCTATCCTAAGGATCCCTGATGCACACTGACACAGAGCAGAATAGGGACTGTTCCCCCTACATAGGGTCACTTGGCAGATATGGATTGACACCTATCCTAAGGATCCATGATACACACTGGGGGGGGGACCTACTGTCCTCCCCCTGCCCCCAGCCCTGCGTGGTGGGTGGGGGCCATAAAAATATCTGCCAATTTACCCTATGTAGGGGAAACAGTCCCTATTCGGCTCTGTGTCAGTGTGTATCAGGGATCCTTAGGATAGGTGTCAATCCATATCTGCCAAGTGACCCTATGTAGGGGGAACAATCTATATTCTGCTCTGTGTCAGTGTGTATCATGGTCTCTGAGGACAGGTGTCAATCCATATCTGCCAAATGACCCTATGTAGGGGGAACAGTCTATATTATGCTCTGTGTCAGGGTGTATCAGGGATCCTTAGGATAGGTGTCAATCCATATCTGCCAAGTGACCCTATGTAGGAGGAACAGTCCCTATTCTGCTCTGTGTCAGTGTGTATCAGGGATCCTTAGAATAGGTGTCAATCCATACCAGCCAAGTGACCCTATGTAGGGGGAACAGTCACTATTCTGCTCTGTGTCAGTGTGTATCAGGGATCCTTAGGATAGGTGTCAATCCATATCTGCCAAGTGACCCTATGTAGGGGGAATAGTCCCTATTCTGCTCTGTGTCAGTGTGTATCAGTGTCTCTGAGGACAGGTGTCAATCCATATGTCATGGTGTCAATATGTCATATGTCAGGTGTCAATCCATATCCATTGTGATTTAGGAATGTTAGGTGATTTATGCCCTTTATGGATTAAAACCAGACTCTGCATCAACTGTGTAATTTTCCATGGGAGGTTTGCCATGGATCCCCCTCCGGCATGCCACAGTCCAGGTGTTATTCCCCTTGAAACAACTTTTACATCACTTTTGTGGCCAGAAAGAGTCCCTGTGGGTTTTAAAAGTCGCCTGCCCATTGAAGTCAATGGCGGTTCGCCCGGTTCGCCCGGTTCGCGAACGTTTGCGGAAGTTCCCGTTCGCCATTCGCGAACCGAAAATTTTGTGTTCGCGACATCACTAGTGGAAAAGTCTGGAAGAAATCAATTCTGGACAAAATATATATATATATATATATATATATATATATATATATGTCCATCTGCTTCTTCTTCTTGATGTTATGATAATAATATCATAACATGAATATTGTCAACACTAAATTTGGCCCTAAATGACAGAAGGGAGCCCAATTATTGATTGGTATGTAGGTCCCCCTAATGTGAGCAGTGATTTAAGCAGGATTCTGCAGCATATAAATTCCATCAAGAACACTGTCACTCCGACCACAGTAGCAAGACACGTCCTCAATTTCCACAATGGCATCGCTGACAATCTACGATTTCAGGCCATTGATAAACTAGTGCCTAACCCAAGGAAAGGCGACTTTAACAAAATTCTACTACAAAAAGAATCTCACTGGATCTTCACCTTCAAGACTCTAGCCCCTCGTGGCTTAAACGAAGAATTTAATTATACACCTTTTATACACCAGTAATCGGAGGCTATAGAGCACGATTATTAACAGCTTTTCCTCCACTGGTTCTCCCTTGCAAAACTTACTTGCACTACAATTGGTGCTCTCATACATTCCATGCTCTTATATATCAAATTGTGATGAGCAATTTGTAAAAACTACTGTTATGAATTTCAGTAATGGTTGGAAGACAGCCACATTTGATCTATGTATGACACTCTTATCAAAATATATTTTCCTTTAATCTATCTAACTGTTTCATTTCTCATATGGATATAAGGTCTAAACTTATATTTTTATGACCTGAGTAAGAGAAGTTCTCTAAACTGAGTAGGTACTTACATACATTTTCTAACATACTCAGTCACCTCCAGGTATAACTTAGGACCATCCTTATTATACCACACTGAAACATTTCTAATAATCTATAGTGATAGTGACTAGTACTGTATATGCACATGGACTTGGGCATACACATATCGCAAACCGAGATTTTGTGAGATCATCACACTTCTGACCCTATTGAGCCACCGTAGATTACCATTTCCCAGACAGCCGAAAACGGACCAATCAGCTGTAAGGGCGGGATTTATAATTCCACCACTGGAGGGAGTAATTTCCCCCTGACGAGCCCCTAAACAGGGCGAAACGTGCATCGGGTTTTCAGAAATCACTCTGAGCTCTCGTCAGAACACCTACCACATGACTGCTCCCTCAGAATTTCAGCAACCACACTTGCTTTACTTACCGATCAAGGTACCCTGATATGCAGTTCACTGACGAGTAGCGCTGATTAACAGACCGACCGAGGTTTTGAAACTAACCATTTTATACTAGCTACTTTTGCCACTGCACTGGCAAATCTCCAATATTCTTTCTTTACTATTACTGGTGCCCATGAAGGCACTTTCCCTTCTTTTTATCTCTAGAATTGTTTAATAAGAGAAGCTGACGAAAAAGATTTGGGCTACCCCTTCAGACGATGTAGCAACAGTCAAATAGCATTTCCAACGCAAACATTTGTACTGCCTGGCATAATATCTAGCAGCAAGCCAGCGGTTACTTTGCATACTTACCATTCTCAGTATCTATTCCGCTATGGGTTTCACTAAGGTATAATATCCTGGAGCAAGTTAGCGGTTACATTCTATCCAGACCACTCTTAGTATTTATTCCGCAATTTGTCTCACTAGCCTTGAACTGCCTGGCACAATATCTAGGAGCAATCCAGCGGACACATTATACACCTACCATTCTTAATATTTATTCCGCTATTGTCTCTTCATGGCATAATATCCTGGAGTAATACAGTGGATACTCTGTATACAAACCACTTTCAGTATTTATTCCGCTATCTGTCTCATCACGGTTTAACATCCTGGAGCAAGACAGTGGATACTTTGTATACAGACCTATTTTTTGATTCCGCTACTTGTCTCATTACCTCTGAACTTGTTCATTGACAATAATGGTAATGCAGCAGGCTACCATTAGTTAACCACGTGTACTATTACCTGTATAGACAACTGGTTGCACCAATCTCTCTGTTCAGCATTAGATCTAGGATCCAGTCAGTTAACATTTGAATACTGACCACTCTTCAGGAATTACGCCACTATTTATCTCAGTATTTTTGAGCTCACTCAGACTGGCAATCACATTTATTTGCTATTCCTAATATCTATATTGTCCCATTGAGCTCACCGGACATAATTAATAATCTACTTTAATAGTTTGCGACTATACAAACCTATTCCTCTAAGATTTACTAGGTCAATTTCTATTAATCCTCCTTTGGAATATTGGAGAATATTAGCTAGACTATTTGGACCCTGGGGATTTTTTGACGTATTCTCTCACCCCGGGTACCTTATGATATATATACTCATTCATTTATAACTGATTAGTTCATAAATAAGTAAACAACTTATGTTTACGTTCTATGTTGTTTTTTGGTTCCCTCCTCTTTGTTTTCCCCCTTGCCCCCTATGTATACACCTCCATTTTCTTGTGTCAGCTATTCTGACTGCTAGCCAATAGTCAGCCAGCATATACTGTACCTAAGAATTGGTGACAGTTTACGTTAGGTACGTTTTTTCGACATATTAAAGCATTGTATTTTACTTCTTATTTCTACAGTACATTACACATTTCCGCTAGTGACTGTTCACTTCAGTAATGTTAGTTTTGACACTAATATTTATTTAGGAATGTCTTTTTGATACTAATATTCCAATATTGTGTTTCAATTTAAGGACAGATTTCTCTCCCTTTGTACTTTCTACTTTTGAGGGTTACCCCCTCCCTGTCCAGCTACACTAGACAATCTTATGGGCCAACCCATTCCTTTTTCTTGCTCACATCAAACTGTTAGGATGCACCATGCTGTCCTAAAGGCATTAACGCATAGTATTGGAACATCCTTATTTTGTTAAGAATTTTGTTAAAGAATACTCCAGACCATAACAATTTCATCTCAATGAAGTCCTTCTGGGACCTGAAGTCTCTGGGCACCTCCTTACTCTGTAATGTTAAGGATAAAGTAAGGAGTTAAAGATGCTACCACTTTTGGTACATTGCAACAAAAACAGAGAATATGCGAATGGACAAAGCTTATAGTAAGGATTACTTCTATTAATATATGGAACACAACTGCAGTTGGATGTAGAAGTGATTATTTAATAAAATAAAAGAGAATGTACTTACTTAGTACAGGTACTGTAGCTTTAAATATATTGGATGAAATGTACGAAACAAACCGTTATTGTCAACCCCCTCCTTTTTCTCTTCTGTACCCCTACCCCCCCCCAAAAAAAAATCTGAACTCTTCATAAATAAAGAATTTATAAAAAAAAAAAATATATATTGGATGACTGTTAGTTGTTTCAGCAGAGCAAGTAGCAATAGATTTGAAACAGAGTAGCAAGTAGTTTTTGCAAAAGACAGGAATTTCTGTTATTATGTAGCAACAGAGAGAGAGGTTGATTAGCAAGCAGGCAGAGTCCAAAATGACTGAGAATAATACTTAGCGTTGGAAGCAGATATTCCCAGGCTTGTGTTAAATCCGGCAAGAGAGTACTTCGAAAGGAGTAAGAGTAGAGGTCCATTATTCAAGCCGAGGTCGAGGTGAGGAGAAGGAAGGTCAAGCATTTTCCAGTCCGGTTCGGTACACGTAATTGTAAGTAGAAATAATTTTAGCCGGGTTGAGGTTCTCGGGGCAGCCACAATAATCCAGCAATTTGAATCTGGCCCGGTCTCCCTATGTAGCGCTGGGAGACCGCGTCAGAGAAGGGGGCGTGGAGGTGCTCCGTCTACCCGGAAGTGCCAGGGTAACGGCAACGCCGACACGGTAGGACCTGACACTTATAGAAACAAAATAACTTGCCTTTCCGTTCAAGTCTCAAAATAGTTTTTGCTCACTTGGGCCATTGCAGAGTTAACCTATACCGTTTGCAAATCAGACTGATCCCACCCATAAGAACAGTGCAGAACCAGAATGCTGACAAGTTCTCTCTGCATGAGTGGTACATCAACACCAGATGATAATTTCAGCCTTCTACGGGTCTCGTCAGTGAGGTGTAGCTGAAATCCCTCTAGGCACAGTGAACACAGGCTCCACATCTGGATTACCCTTTTAACTAAATGAGAACCAATTTAATGCATTGCAATAAAAACAGAGAATATGAGAATGAACAAAAGATTAGAAAAACGCAATAACTTGCCCTTCTGTAAATCCCCCTCAGGTCTCAAAGTTTTTGCTCACTAGTGCCATCACAGGGTTCAACTACATTTGCATTACATTTAAAATTCACTTTGAATTCCAGACAAATCTCTCCTTAATAAATAACCTTGTTGTGTCAGATTTAGATGCTAGCATTGATGGATTAACAAAATTTGCTTAAATACATTTTTAATATTTATAAAAGCACAACATTTCCCATGCTTATCGTTTTGTCTGTGTCTTTGAATTACTGCTTTAGATGAATATGCCCAGCATTGGTGCTCGCTACTCATAAATACAACTGAGGTATTTGCTGCATGTCATCCTCATATAGATCCATTTTCTTATTTAAAGGTAAATATAAGAATGATTAAATTCTCTATGATTATTTACTATATCCAATTTAAATCTGTTTTCATAGTTAGACACAAATGATATAACTGTTAAATTTGCTAGAATCCATTTATCTTATTGTTTCTCATCAATGACGGATCGACATTCTGTGACTTTTTTTTCCTTTCTGCTTTTACAAACATTACACTAAATATATTTTTTAAGTTTTCAGACTGCTTTTTATGTTGTGTCCATTTCATTTTTCTCATGTTCTCATTTAACGTTTGCATTTTTTTTGTTTCACCTCCAAACATCTATTCTTTTTATTTTTTTATTTTAGTACTGTAAGTATGATGTGTGTAACTCTGACCACAGTGAAGATACTCTTTGTATGTGGCTCTCTGTTTATGCTCGAGATTGTGCTCTTAAAGGAGTGCCACTGTGGGGATGGAGGGAAAAAGTCTGTGGTAAGTAAATCTCTTGACCTACACGAAACAAACATAGTTGCCTTCTTTTAGAATAAATGTGTGTGGTGGGGCCGCATCCTGTGACTTGCCTTTATTTATATTATGTGTGTTCTCCCCATCCTTTCATATATTGTGCCAGCTCCCCGTTCGGGACTGCCTCCATGAAGGAAATGAATTCACCTCCTGAATGGGGACCACCCCGATACCCCCATTTAGAATGTTAGTTTAGAACCTTCACAACCCGCAACATAAGTATCAAATCGCAATCTGCAAGGGAAACAATTTTTGAGCGCTCCCTGGGCTGCCGCCATTCGAACAGATGAATGCCAGCCAGGGGGAGCGTTCGTGGATTGTTTCCAGACTCGCTCGTTTCCCAAATGAGGACCTCCCCAGTGCCCCATTAGAATGTTCGCACCAATTAATCAGAGCGTTCTCACTTGCAACCTAAGTGTGAAACCGCAAGGGAAGTAATTAATGAGTGCACCCCTGGGTGGCTGCCGTTTCATATATATATATATATACGAACCACATCCAGGGGGAGAATTCGTACCCCAAAAGGAGACACTTCCCTTGTGTGGGTTTCACACCAGGAATTCGTGAACAGAGACTAGCTGATCGAGGGACTGAGGCGAGGATCTCTAAAATTAGTGTGGGCACTTCTGGGGCACTGGCGAGTTTTTGTGGGCTCTCATGAGCCTGAGGGACAAAGAGACCAGCTCTCTTCCTGCAGGCGGGCTTTTCTGTGCCTGTGAGACAAAGGGACGATCCCTTTTTCCCGCGCCTAGGTTCCCAGGCACAGAGGCTCTTGGGAAGAAGACCCCTGTCGGTATGTGTGGGGAACCTCAGAGATTTAGTGGCAGGCTTTGGGGACAAAGAGAACGGATTCCCTTTCCCGTGCTGGGACCTCGGGGAGAGGGAGGATTGTGGGATGTGTCTTTGTATGTGATCCACCCCTTGCACGGGAATGCCGTGTGGTCAATAAAATTGGGTTGTACCTCCAGAACAAGTGGAAAGAACAAGGGGAAATGGGTCTTGTTGCAGTTTAAGTGGTTCCTGACCGGCTGAAGGAAAGGAATTAGTGGTGGTAACCGGTTGGGTTACCAGGAGGCCGCTACAATTTGATTTTGTGCATGTGTATAAATATGATATATTATGAAATATAAAAAAAGACATTATTCTCTTTCTCACATATCTGCTCTTGCCCTCCAAATACGTGTTTCCCTCTTTTTCAGTTTCTGCTCTCCTCTCCATGCTCTATGCTCCCTTTCCTTGGAAATATCTGTTCTCCTCACCATCTCATGTCTGATCTTCCATGACTTTATTATGCTTGCTTTCTGCCTCCATCTTCCAATACCCCTATTCTTATCATTTCATCATGTTAGCTTGTCCATTCCTTTCCATGTATTTTCTCTCATCCACTAACTCACCATATCGGCATCGATCTTCCTTCTATATATCCCCACCATCTACTAATTTCCCCTTGATTTCTGTTCTGTCCCTGAATTCTCCCCCTGATTTTCTCCATCCCTACAATCAGATTTTTCTCACCTTTCTAAGCATTGTAGATATTGATCTATCATTTAATCTCTGACTCAATAATGCAATCTTCAACTTGATACACATTTCACCAGTGTAGAGCCATAACATTTCAATTAACATGGTCTGAAAATCAAGCACCAGGTTGCAACATGAAATAATTAGTTGTATGTCCACAGAAAAACATGGAGCTTTGCAATGTTGCACCATGATGATGGTAACAAAGCGTGGTCGATATGACAATCTATACTACTTGGCACCATTCAAATTGCCTAGTCTGTCTGCAATATTCTTCTATAACAACTGGTGAGCTTTCTTTGGCTTCACCAGATATAGATCAAACAAGAGATTATCACATGATCCTTTGATGATAATGTTAATCTCTTAATTTGTTCTTAAACAGATCCTACGGGCAGCTGTCCTGAAACTATGACGTTTTCTTATAATCCAAGACCCTGCAATTTTACCTGTCGCTCTCTGTCTGAACCTGACCCTCTCTGCAGCATGCCCAATACTCCCACTGAAGGTTGTAGCTGTACAGAGGGAACCTATATGACGTCAAATGAAAAGTGTGTGCCTCCTGAGAAGTGTCCCTGCAGTTTTAATGGACGTGAAGTCCCAGTTGGTCATGCAATCAAAGTGGATGAGCTGTTATGGTAAGATTGTATTTTTGTATATCATTCATCCAAAGCTTCTGAAAATCTTGGACCAACATATAACAAAAAAGGAAGAAACAAAGTAAACCGCGCCCCAAATTGTAGATATACATGATTATATGTACATAGATGTCAAAATTTGTAGTACAGTGGACCCCAGAAATAAACACAGAAAAAAATAATAGTGCAATACAGTAAATGTGACATATAAGTGGTGGATAATAGAATGTCGTAAAATAAAAAATATTTTAAATTACTTTTATTCGCATCAACCAACTGCTTTCTGGTACCAACACAACCTAGGTGGTGATTATACTACCCATGCTGGTTATACTAGAGCAAGTTCTGCTCTAACAAATGTGAGTACATTACTGTACATATTTATTTTATTTCTCTACTTGTACTTACTTCACTATTGGGGTTTGTTTCTTCATTTCCTTCCACATATGCCTTGCACATTGGACTTTACCCCGAAGAACCTGGGGCTACCATACCAAAATATATCCTTAGACGGGGATTGTTCCATTCATGTGAAAAAACAGCAGAGCTCTGAGCTAGCTCATAAGAATGTGAGTGGTAGCGACATTCTATTATCCACAACTTATATGTCACATTTACTGTACTGCACTATTATTTTTTTATCTGTTTATTTCTGAGGTCCACTGTACTACGTATTTGGAGATCTACATACGTATAATCATCTGCAATTTGAAGTGTGGTTTACTTTGTTTCTTTCTTGTATTGATTGTACCAACAAGTTCCGGGAATCCTGTTTAATATTGTAGTGAGCGCCTATTAAATTCCTTTTTTCTTATATAACAAAAGTGGTTCAGCACTCCATTTTTTCAATTCTTATATATTTAAGAAAAGTCAATGTTTTAACTCAATTGAATAGGATAAACCATTTATATTTGGTACACAGGTTATTGGGGATAGTGAACCTCAGTAGATTTACTGATTAATCTAATAGATCTCTTGTTTGTTTGGTGGGGATGGGATTAGTACAGAAAAACATCAAGAGTCATTTGACATCTTTAGGCTACTTAAATTGACATAATATTGCCATATTTGATAAGTCAATATTTGAAAGTCTTTTTTAAGAAGGAGTTTATTTATTTTTAAAAAGGGAAATTGGTATAATTCATCAACTCTGTAACCGCAGCTGGTTCCTCTATTTACCACTATAACGTCTTAAAGCATAGAACTTAGCAGGGCTAACCATACAGATATCTCAGCCATAATTTGATATAGTCAGTCAGAGATCCTCTATTTAAAATATATAAATAATTGAGAATACAATATAAAATAAGGATTGTCTTGGAAGCAATAAAGTTTTGTCTTTTTAGATATTTATTATATAAAATATAAATATAGACATAGAAAATACATTGCAATAATTTATAGCAGAGTTTATAAGATTAAACTATATGCTTGCACTATCAAAAATAGAATAACATATCCTCTTGAACATGTCAACATCTCTCAGTCATTATAATATGGAGCGACAGTGTCTCTGTCTCCAAATATCTCCTCTGTGTCTTAACATTTAAAAGATACACTTATTTATATCATAGATGTTAATTTTTGGACCTCCCTAAACTTGGCAAAGATACACGGCCATAACTAAAACGTAAGTGCACACGTCATGGGAAATTCCCTGACTTAGGATAATATGGCATCTTAAAGTCTGAACATCTTATCTATTATTTCTACTAAAACGTAAGGCTGCACACATCATTGGAAATTCCCTGACTTGAGACAAGATGGCTTCCTAAAGTCTGATGACGTAGCATAGCCTTGAAGATGTCATTGCATTCTTGTTTTGTATTAAGCTAAGACAAATTGGCGTAAACATATTATGCACTGAAAGTAGGTTAGAGGTTATTGCTTAAAGAAACATGTATGAAAAACAATATGTTCCATTTCTGACACCTTGTCAGTTTGCAACATCTCTTAAAGACAAAGTACACAGTTTAATGAATACAACATTTCATTCTAAAACTTGTAATATTTGCATTTGGCTATAACAACAGAATTTCAGTTACACCTTGACTTTATTTTTTTTCCTGAAAATGTGATGCTTTGTATTATTTAACATTTGAGACTTACTAGTCCAGTTTTTTTTTTCTTGCAGTAAATGTATCCGTGGGGTTTTAGAATGCCCTAAAAAGGATGAACCCATCAAGGGTATGTATGCAAGTTTTTAATCTGACTGTTGATATTTTCTGATGTTTTAGTTTGGCAGAATTGAAATTTTAGTAAAGACACACATATTTTCTGCAGAAACTAGGTGTATTTCAATTTGTTTTAAACTATGTAGAAATACCTAGTAAGTGGAACTCTCTGGGTTATAAGAATACAACAAAATATTGCAAAACAGCCTAATAAAAACAAGGGAAAAAAATGGGAAACATAAATACAACATACAATCACTAAAAAGAATGAAAAGGTAAATGGTCACCTGAGTCAAAGGCTTTGCCCATCTTTTTAACATATAAACTTGTTAAAGGTTATGGTTTTACTCTACTTAGGATAATGCCTACTGGATGTGTTTTAATAGACATTGGAATTATAAGATTTGAAATGTATTCTGATACAAACTAATCCTGAAAATGCATCAATTTTTACATAAAAGATTTGGATAGAAATGTTATTATTGTAGTGAAAGCCATTCATCTATTTTGAGACAGTATTCAACTTCTTTAATATTTAACTTCCAAACAAGTAAAATGTAAAATATCATATTTTGGTACTTTGCCAAGTTATGTCCCATGATCATTCATATATGTATGTTGATTCAAAGTATTCTGTAAATAAATTTGTATACCTTTGGGTAGAGATGTCCTGAATAGTTCGCTGGCGAATAGTTCCCGGCGAACATAGCTTGTTTGCGTTCGCCACGGTGGGCGAACATATGCGATGTTCGGTCCGCCCCCATTCGTCATCATTGAGTAAACTTTGACCCTGTATCTCACAGTCAGCAGACACATTACAGCCAATCAGCAGCAGACCCTCCCTCCCAGACCCTCCCACCTCCTGGACAGCATCCATTTTAGATTCATTCGGAAGCTGCATTCTCAGTGAGAGGAGGGACAGTGTAGCTGCTGCTGATTTAATAGGGAAATCGATAGCTAGGCTAGTGTATTCAGTGTCCACTACAGTCCTGAAGGACTCATCTGATCTCTGCTGTAAGGACAGCACCCCAAAAAGCCTTTTTTTAGGGCTAGAACATCAGTCTGCTTTTTTTTTCCTGTGTAATCTAATTGCAGTTGCCTGCCTGCAAGCGTGTGTGTCAGGCTCACAGCGTATACTGTGTACACTTTCCCAGTGCCACCACTCATATCTGGTGTCACAATAGCTTGCATTTACAAAAAAACAAAAAACTTTTTTGACTGTAATATAATAGCAGTCAGTTTCATTCACACGTGTGCATTTCAGGGCCTGCCAGGGCACAGTGTCACACCAGTGCAACTCATATCTGGTGTAACAGTAGTGTACATTTAAAAAAAAAAAAAACTAGAAATTTGACTGTGAAATAATAGCAGTCAGTTTCCTTTACAAGTGTGCGTTTCAGGGCCTGCCAGGGCACAGTGTCACACCAGTGCAACTTATATCTGGTGTAACAGTAGTGTACCTTTTAAAAAAACAACACTTTTTTGACTGTGAAATAATAGCAGTCAGTTTCCTTCACACGTGTGCGTTTCAGGGCCTGCCAGGGCACAGTGTCACACCAGTGCAACTTATATCTGGTGTAACAGTAGTGTACCTTTTAAAAAAACAACACTTTTTTGACTGTGAAATAATAGCAGTCAGTTTCCTTCACGCGTGTGCGTATCAGGGCCTGCCAGGGCACAGTGTCACACCAGTGCATCTTATATCTGGTGTAACAGTAGTGTACATTTAAAAAAACAACACTTTTTTGACTGTGAAATAATAGCAGTCAGTTTCCGTCACATGTGTGCATTTCAGGGCCTGCCAGGGCACATTGTCACACCAGTGCAACTCATATCTGGTGTAACAGTAGTGTACATTTAAAAAAAACAACACTTTTTTGACTGTGAAATAATAGCAGTCAGTTTCCTTCACGCGTGTGCGTATCAGGGCCTGCCAGGGCACAGTGTCACACCAGTGCAACTCATATCTGGTGTAACAGTAGTGTACATTAAAAAAAAGCTAGAAATTTGACTGTGAAATAATAGCAGTCAGTTTCCTTCACACGTGTGCATTTCAGGGCCTGCCAGGGCACAGTGTCACACCAGTGCAACTCATATCTGGTGTAACAGTAATGTACATTTGAAAAAAAACTAGAAATTTGACTGTGAAATAATAGCAGTCAATTTCCTTCACACGTGTGCGTTTCAGGGCCTGCCAGAGCACAGTGTCACACCAGTGCAACTCATATCTGGTGTAACAGTAGTGTACATTTAAAAAAAAACAACACTTTTTTGACTGTGAAATAATAGCAGTCAGTTTCCGTCACACGTGTGCGTTTCAGGGCCTGCCAGGGCACATTGTCACACCAGTGCAACTCATATATGGTGTAACACTAGTGTACATTTAAAAAAAAACAACACTTTTTTGACTGTGAAATAATAGCAGTCAGTTTCCTTCATGCGTGTGCGTTTCAGGGCCTGCCAGGGCAGTGTCACACCAGTGCAACTCATATCTGGTGTAACAGTAATGTACATTTGAAAAAAAAAAAGAAATTTGACTGTGAAATAATAGCAGTCAATTTCCTTCACACATGTGCGTTTTAGGGCCTGCCAGGGCACAGTGTCACACCAGTGCAACTCATATCTGGTGTAACAGTAGTGTACATTTAAAAAAAAACCACTTTTTTGACTGTGAAATAATAGCAGTCAAGTTCCGTCACACGTGTGCGCTTCAGGGCCTGCCAGGGCACAGTGTCACACCAGTGCAACTCATATCTGGTGTAACACTAGTGTACATTTTTAAAAAAACAACACTTTTTTGACTGTGAAATAATAGCAGTCAGTTTCCGTCACATGTGTGCATTTCAGGGCCTGCCAGGGAACATTGTCACACCAGTGCAACTCATATCTGGTGTAACAGTAGTGTACCTTTTAAAAAAACAACACTTTTTTGACTGTGAAATAATAGCAGTCAGTTTCCTTCACGCGTGTGCATATCAGGGCCTGCCAGGGCAGTGTCACACCAGTGCAACTCATATCTTGTGTAACAGTAATGTACATTTGAAAAAAAACTAGAAATGTGACTGTGAAATAATAGCAGTCAGTTACCGTCACACGTGTGCGTTTCAGGGCCTGCCAGGGCACATTGTCACACCAGTGCAACTCATATCTGGTGTAACAGTAGTGTACATTAAAAAAAAGCTAGAAATTTAACTGTGAAATAATAGCAGTCAGTTTCCTTCACACGTGTGCATTTCAGGGCCTGCCAGGGCACAGTGTCACACCAGTGCAACTCATATCTGGTGTAACAGTAATGTACATTTGAAAAAAAACTAGAAATTTGACTGTGAAATAATAGCAGTCAATTTCCTTCACACGTGTGCGTTTCAGGGCCTGCCAGAGCACAGTGTCACACCAGTGCAACTCATATCTGGTGTAACAGTAGTGTACATTTAAAAAAAACAACACATTTTTGACTGTGAAATAATAGCAGTCAGTTTCCGTCACACGTGTGCGTTTCAGGGCCTGCCTTAGCACAGTGTCACACCAGTGCAACTCATATCTGGTGTAACACTAGTGTACATTTAAAAAAAAAAACACTTTTTTGACTGTGAAATAATAGCAGTCAGTTTCCTTCACGCGTGTGCGTTTCAGGGCCTGCCAGGGTACAGTGTCACACCAGTGCAACTCATATCTGGTGTAACTAGTGTACATTTAAAAAACAACAACACTTTTTTGACTGTGAAATAATAGCAGTCAGTTTCCTTCACACGTGTGCGTTTCAGGGCCTGCCAGGGCACAGTGTCACACCAGTGCAACTCATATCTGGTGTAACAGTAATGTACATTTAAAAAAAACCTAGAAATTTGACTGTGAAATAATAGCAGTCAGTTACCGTCACACGTGTGCGCTTCAGGGCCTGCCAGGGCACAGTGTCACACCAGTGCAACTCATATCTGGTGTAACACTAGTGTAGATTTAAAAAAAACAACACTTTTTTGACTGTGAAATAATAGCAGTTTGTTTCCGTCACATGTGTGCGTTTCAGGGCCTGCCAGGGCACAGTGTCACACCAGTGCAACTCATATCCGGTGTAACAGTAGTGTACATTTAAAAAAACAACACTTTTTTGACTGTGAAATAATAGCAGTCAATTTCCTTCACACGTGTGCGTTTCAGGGCCTGCCAGGGCACAGTGTCACACCAGTGCAACTCATATCTGGTGTAACAGTAGTGTACATTTAAAAAAACAACACTTTTTTGACTGTGAAATAATAGCAGTCAGTTTCCTTCACGCGTGTGCATATCAGGGCGTGCCAGGGCAGTGTCACACCAGTGCAACTCATATCTGGTGTAACAGTAATGTACATTTGAAAAAAAACTAGAAATGTGACTGTGAAATAATAGCAGTCAGTTACCGTCACACGTGTGCGTTTCAGGGCCTGCCAGGGCACATTGTCACACCAGTGCAACTCATATCTGGTGTAACACTAGTGTACATTTAAAAAAACAACATTTTTTTGACTGTGAAATAATAGCAGTCAGTTTCCTTCACGCGTGTGCGTATCAGGGCCTGCCAGGGCACAGAGTCACACCAGTGCAACTTATATTTGGTGTAACAGTAGTGTACATTTAAAAAAACAACACTTTTTTGACTGTGAAATAATAGCAGTCAGTTTCCGTCACATGTGTGCATTTCAGGGCCTGCCAGGGCACATTGTCACACCAGTGCAACTCATATCTGGTGTAACAGTAGTGTACATTTAAAAAAAAAAAACACTTTTTTGACTGTGAAATAATAGCAGTCAGTTTCCTTCACACGTGTTCATTTCAGGGCCTGCCAGGGCACATTGTCACACCAGTGCAACTCATATCTGGTGTAACAGTAGTGTACCTTTTAAAAAAACAACACTTTTTTGACTGTGAAATAATAGCAGTCAGTTTCCTTCACGCGTGTGCATATCAGGGCCTGCCAGGGCAGTGTCACACCAGTGCAACTCATATCTGGTGTAACAGTAATGTACATTTGAAAAAAAAATAGAAATGTGACTGTGAAATAATAGCAGTCAGTTACCGTCACACGTGTGCGTTTCAGGGCCTGCCAGGGCACATTGTCACACCAGTGCAACTCATATCTGGTGTAACACTAGTGTACATTTAAAAAAACAACTTTTTTTTGACTGTGAAATAATAGCAGTCAGTTTCCTTCACGCGTGCGCGTATCAGGGCCTGCCAGGGCACAGTGTCACACCAGTGCAACTCATATCTGGTGTAACAGTAGTGTACATTAAAAAAAAGCTAGAAATTTGACTGTGAAATAATAGCAGTCAGTTTCCTTCACACGTGTGCATTTCAGGGCCTGCCAGGGCACAGTGTCACACCAGTGCAACTCACATCTGGTGTAACAGTAATGTACATTTGAAAAAAAACTAGAAATTTGACTGTGAAATAATAGCAGTCAATTTCCTTCACACGTGTGCGTTTCAGGGCCTGCCAGAGCAGTGTCACACCAGTGCAACTCATATCTGGTGTAACAGTAATGTACATTTGAAAAAAAAAAGAAATTTGACTGTGAAATAATAGCAGTCAATTTCCTTCACACATGTGCGTTTCAGGGCCTGCCAGGGCACAGTGTCGCACCAGTGCAACTCATATCTGGTGTAACAGTAGTGTACATTTAAAAAAAAAAACACTTTTTTGACTGTGAAATGATAGCAGTCAGTTTCCTTCACGCGTGTGCGTTTCAGGGCCTGCCAGGGCAGTGTCACACCAGTGCAACTCATATCTGGTGTAACAGTAATGTACATTTGAAAAAAAAAAGAAATTTGACTGTGAAATAATAGCAGTCAATTTCCTTCACACATGTGCGTTTCAGGGCCTGCCAGGGCACAGTGTCGCACCAGTGCAACTCATATCTGGTGTAACAGTAGTGTACATTTAAAAAAAAAAAACACTTTTTTGACTGTGAAATAATAGCAGTCAGTTTCCGTCACACGTGTGCGCTTCAGGGCCTGCCAGGGCACAGTGTCACACCAGTGCAACTCATATCTGGTGTAACAGTAATGTACATTTGAAAAAAAAAAAGAAATTTGACTGTGAAATAATAGCAGTCAATTTCCTTCACACATGTGCGTTTTAGGGCCTGCCAGGGCACAGTGTCACACCAGTGCAACTCATATCTGGTGTAACAGTAGTGTACATTTAAAAAAAAAACCACTTTTTTGACTGTGAAATAATAGCAGTCAAGTTCCGTCACACGTGTGCGCTTCAGGGCCTGCCAGGGCACAGTGTCACACCAGTGCAACTCATATCTGGTGTAACACTAGTGTACATTTTTAAAAAAACAACACTTTTTTGACTGTGAAATAATAGCAGTCAGTTTCCGTCACATGTGTGCATTTCAGGGCCTGCCAGGGAACATTGTCACACCAGTGCAACTCATATCTGGTGTAACAGTAGTGTACCTTTTAAAAAAACAACACTTTTTTGACTGTGAAATAATAGCAGTCAGTTTCCTTCACGCGTGTGCATATCAGGGCCTGCCAGGGCAGTGTCACACCAGTGCAACTCATATCTTGTGTAACAGTAATGTACATTTGAAAAAAAACTAGAAATGTGACTGTGAAATAATAGCAGTCAGTTACCGTCACACGTGTGCGTTTCAGGGCCTGCCAGGGCACATTGTCACACCAGTGCAACTCATATCTGGTGTAACAGTAGTGTACATTAAAAAAAAGCTAGAAATTTAACTGTGAAATAATAGCAGTCAGTTTCCTTCACACGTGTGCATTTCAGGGCCTGCCAGGGCACAGTGTCACACCAGTGCAACTCATATCTGGTGTAACAGTAATGTACATTTGAAAAAAAACTAGAAATTTGACTGTGAAATAATAGCAGTCAATTTCCTTCACACGTGTGCGTTTCAGGGCCTGCCAGAGCACAGTGTCACACCAGTGCAACTCATATCTGGTGTAACAGTAGTGTACATTTAAAAAAAACAACACATTTTTGACTGTGAAATAATAGCAGTCAGTTTCCTTCACGCGTGTGCATATCAGGGCCTGCCAGGGCAGTGTCACACCAGTGCAACTCATATCTGGTGTAACAGTAATGTACATTTGAAAAAAAAATAGAAATGTGACTGTGAAATAATAGCAGTCAGTTACCGTCACACGTGTGCGTTTCAGGGCCTGCCAGGGCACATTGTCACACCAGTGCAACTCATATCTGGTGTAACACTAGTGTACATTTAAAAAAACAACTTTTTTTTGACTGTGAAATAATAGCAGTCAGTTTCCTTCACGCGTGCGCGTATCAGGGCCTGCCAGGGCACAGTGTCACACCAGTGCAACTCATATCTGGTGTAACAGTAGTGTACATTAAAAAAAAGCTAGAAATTTGACTGTGAAATAATAGCAGTCAGTTTCCTTCACACGTGTGCATTTCAGGGCCTGCCAGGGCACAGTGTCACACCAGTGCAACTCACATCTGGTGTAACAGTAATGTACATTTGAAAAAAAACTAGAAATTTGACTGTGAAATAATAGCAGTCAATTTCCTTCACACGTGTGCGTTTCAGGGCCTGCCAGAGCAGTGTCACACCAGTGCAACTCATATCTGGTGTAACAGTAATGTACATTTGAAAAAAAAAAGAAATTTGACTGTGAAATAATAGCAGTCAATTTCCTTCACACATGTGCGTTTCAGGGCCTGCCAGGGCACAGTGTCGCACCAGTGCAACTCATATCTGGTGTAACAGTAGTGTACATTTAAAAAAAAAAACACTTTTTTGACTGTGAAATGATAGCAGTCAGTTTCCTTCACGCGTGTGCGTTTCAGGGCCTGCCAGGGCAGTGTCACACCAGTGCAACTCATATCTGGTGTAACAGTAATGTACATTTGAAAAAAAAAAGAAATTTGACTGTGAAATAATAGCAGTCAATTTCCTTCACACATGTGCGTTTCAGGGCCTGCCAGGGCACAGTGTCGCACCAGTGCAACTCATATCTGGTGTAACAGTAGTGTACATTTAAAAAAAAAAAACACTTTTTTGACTGTGAAATAATAGCAGTCAGTTTCCGTCACACGTGTGCGCTTCAGGGCCTGCCAGGGCACAGTGTCACACCAGTGCAACTCATATCTGGTGTAACAGTAATGTACATTTGAAAAAAAAAAAGAAATTTGACTGTGAAATAATAGCAGTCAATTTCCTTCACACATGTGCGTTTTAGGGCCTGCCAGGGCACAGTGTCACACCAGTGCAACTCATATCTGGTGTAACAGTAGTGTACATTTAAAAAAAAAACCACTTTTTTGACTGTGAAATAATAGCAGTCAAGTTCCGTCACACGTGTGCGCTTCAGGGCCTGCCAGGGCACAGTGTCACACCAGTGCAACTCATATCTGGTGTAACACTAGTGTACATTTTTAAAAAAACAACACTTTTTTGACTGTGAAATAATAGCAGTCAGTTTCCGTCACATGTGTGCATTTCAGGGCCTGCCAGGGAACATTGTCACACCAGTGCAACTCATATCTGGTGTAACAGTAGTGTACCTTTTAAAAAAACAACACTTTTTTGACTGTGAAATAATAGCAGTCAGTTTCCTTCACGCGTGTGCATATCAGGGCCTGCCAGGGCAGTGTCACACCAGTGCAACTCATATCTTGTGTAACAGTAATGTACATTTGAAAAAAAACTAGAAATGTGACTGTGAAATAATAGCAGTCAGTTACCGTCACACGTGTGCGTTTCAGGGCCTGCCAGGGCACATTGTCACACCAGTGCAACTCATATCTGGTGTAACAGTAGTGTACATTAAAAAAAAGCTAGAAATTTAACTGTGAAATAATAGCAGTCAGTTTCCTTCACACGTGTGCATTTCAGGGCCTGCCAGGGCACAGTGTCACACCAGTGCAACTCATATCTGGTGTAACAGTAATGTACATTTGAAAAAAAACTAGAAATTTGACTGTGAAATAATAGCAGTCAATTTCCTTCACACGTGTGCGTTTCAGGGCCTGCCAGAGCACAGTGTCACACCAGTGCAACTCATATCTGGTGTAACAGTAGTGTACATTTAAAAAAAACAACACATTTTTGACTGTGAAATAATAGCAGTCAGTTTCCGTCACACGTGTGCGTTTCAGGGCCTGCCTTAGCACAGTGTCACACCAGTGCAACTCATATCTGGTGTAACACTAGTGTACATTTAAAAAAAAAAACACTTTTTTTACTGTGAAATAATAGCAGTCAGTTTCCTTCACGCGTGTGCGTTTCAGGGCCTGCCAGGGTACAGTGTCACACCAGTGCAACTCATATCTGGTGTAACTAGTGTACATTTAAAAAACAACAACACTTTTTTGACTGTGAAATAATAGCAGTCAGTTTCCTTCACACGTGTGCGTTTCAGGGCCTGCCAGGGCACAGTGTCACACCAGTGCAACTCATATCTTTTTTGACTGTGAAATAATAGCAGACAGTTTCCTTCACCCGTGTGCATTTCAGGGCCTGCCAGGGCAGTGTCACACCAGTGCAACTCATATCTGGTGTAACAGTAATGTACATTTAAAAAAAACCTAGAAATTTGACTGTGAAATAATAGCAGTCAGTTACCGTCACACGTGTGCGCTTCAGGGCCTGCCAGGGCACAGTGTCACACCAGTGCAACTCATATCTGGTGTAACACTAGTGTAGATTTAAAAAAAACAACACTTTTTTGACTGTGAAATAATAGCAGTTTGTTTCCGTCACATGTGTGCGTTTCAGGGCCTGCCAGGGCACAGTGTCACACCAGTGCAACTCATATCCGGTGTAACAGTAGTGTACATTTAAAAAAAACAACACTTTTTTGACTGTGAAATAATAGCAGTCAATTTCCTTCACACGTGTGCGTTTCAGGGCCTGCCAGGGCACAGTGTCACACCAGTGCAACTCATATCTGGTGTAACAGTAGTGTACATTTAAAAAAACAACACTTTTTTAACTGTGAAATAATAGCAGTCAGTTTCCTTCACGCGTGTGCATATCAGGGCGTGCCAGGGCAGTGTCACACCAGTGCAACTCATATCTGGTGTAACAGTAATGTACATTTGAAAAAAAACTAGAAATGTGACTGTGAAATAATAGCAGTCAGTTACCGTCACACGTGTGCGTTTCAGGGCCTGCCAGGGCACATTGTCACACCAGTGCAACTCATATCTGGTGTAACACTAGTGTACATTTAAAAAAACAACATTTTTTTGACTGTGAAATAATAGCAGTCAGTTTCCTTCACGCGTGTGCGTATCAGGGCCTGCCAGGGCACAGAGTCACACCAGTGCAACTTATATTTGGTGTAACAGTAGTGTACATTTAAAAAAACAACACTTTTTTGACTGTGAAATAATAGCAGTCAGTTTCCGTCACATGTGTGCATTTCAGGGCCTGCCAGGGCACATTGTCACACCAGTGCAACTCATATCTGGTGTAACAGTAGTGTACATTTAAAAAAAAAAATACTTTTTTGACTGTGAAATAATAGCAGTCAGTTTCCTTCACACGTGTTCATTTCAGGGCCTGCCAGGGCACATTGTCACACCAGTGCAACTCATATCTGGTGTAACAGTAGTGTACCTTTTAAAAAAACAACACTTTTTTGACTGTGAAATAATAGCAGTCAGTTTCCTTCACGCGTGTGCATATCAGGGCCTGCCAGGGCAGTGTCACACCAGTGCAACTCATATCTGGTGTAACAGTAATGTACATTTGAAAAAAAAATAGAAATGTGACTGTGAAATAATAGCAGTCAGTTACCGTCACACGTGCGCGTATCAGGGCCTGCCAGGGCACAGTGTCACACCAGTGCAACTCATATCTGGTGTAACAGTAGTGTACATTAAAAAAAAGCTAGAAATTTGACTGTGAAATAATAGCAGTCAGTTTCCTTCACACGTGTGCATTTCAGGGCCTGCCAGGGCACAGTGTCACACCAGTGCAACTCACATCTGGTGTAACAGTAATGTACATTTGAAAAAAAACTAGAAATTTGACTGTGAAATAATAGCAGTCAATTTCCTTCACACGTGTGCGTTTCAGGGCCTGCCAGAGCAGTGTCACACCAGTGCAACTCATATCTGGTGTAACAGTAATGTACATTTGAAAAAAAAAAGAAATTTGACTGTGAAATAATAGCAGTCAATTTCCTTCACACATGTGCGTTTCAGGGCCTGCCAGGGCACAGTGTCGCACCAGTGCAACTCATATCTGGTGTAACAGTAGTGTACATTTAAAAAAAAAACCACTTTTTTGACTGTGAAATAATAGCAGTCAGTTTCCGTCACACGTGTGCGCTTCAGGGCCTGCCAGGGCACAGTGTCACACCAGTGCAACTCATATCTGGTGTAACACTAGTGTACATTTAAAAAAAACAACACTTTTTTGACTGTGAAATAATAGCAGTCAGTTTCCTTCACACGTGTGCATTTCAGGGCCTGCCAGGGCACAGTGTCACACCAGTGCAACTCATATCTGGTGTAACTAGTGTACATTTAAAAAACAACAACACTTTTTTGACTGTGAAATAATAGCAGTCAGTTTCCTTCACACGTGTGCATTTCAAGGCCTGCCAGGGCACAGTGTCACACCAGTGCAACTCATATCTTTTTTGACTGTGAAACAATAGCAGACAGTTTCCTTCACGCGTGTGCATTTCAGGGCCTGCCAGGGCAGTGTCACACCAGTGCAACTCATATCTGGTGTAACAGTAATGTACATTTAAAAAAAAACTAGAAATTTGACTGTGAAATAATAGCAGTCAGTTACCGTCACACATGTGCGTTTCAGGGCCTGCCAGGGCACATTGTCACACCAGTGCAACTCATATCTGGTGTAACACTAGTGTACATTTAAAAAAACAACACTTTTTTGACTGTGAAATAATAGCAGTCAGTTTCCTTCACACGTGTGCGCTTCAGGGCCTGCCAGGGCACAGTGTCACACCAGTGCAACTCATATCTGGTGTAACAGTAGTGTACATTTAAAAAAACAAAACACTTTTTTGACTGTGAAATAATAGCAGTCAGTTTCCTTCACACGTGTGCGCTTCAGGGCCTGCCAGGGCACAGTGTCACACCAGTGCAACTCATATCTGGTGTAACAGTAGTGTACCTTTTAAAAAAAACAACACTTTTTTGACTGTGAAATAATAGCAGTCAGTTTCCTTCACACGTGTGCATTTCAGGGCCTGCCAGGGCACAGTGTCACACTAGTGCAACTCATATCTGGTGTAACTAGTGTACATTTAAAAAAAAAACAACACTTTTTTGACTGTGAAATAATAGCAGTCAGTTTCCTTCACACGTGTGCGTTTCAGGGCCTGCCAGGGCACAGTGTCACACCAGTGCAACTCATATCTTTTTTGACTGTGAAATAATAGCAGACAGTTTCCTTCACGCTTGTGCATTTCAGGGCCTGCCAGGGCAGTGTCACACCTTTGCAACTCATATCTGGTGTAACAGTCATGTACATTTAAAAAAAACCTAGAAATTTGACTGTGAAATAATAGCAGTCAGTTACCGTCACACATGTGCGTTTCAGGGCCTGCCAGGGCACAGTGTCACACCAGTGCAACTCATATCTGGTGTAACAGTAGTGTACATTTAAAAAAACAACACTTTTTTGACTGTGAAATAATAGCAGTCAGTTTCCTTCATGCTTGTGCTTTTCAGGGCCTGCCAGAGCACAGTGTCACACCAGTGCAACTCATATCTGGTGTAACAGTAGTGTACCTTTTAAAAAAACAACACTTTTTTGACTGTGAAATAATAGCAGTCAGTTTCCTTCACATGTGTGCGTTTCAGGACATGCCAGGGCACAGTGTCACACCATTGCAACTCATATCTGGTGTAACAGTAGTGTACATTTAAAAAAATAAATACAATTTTGACTGTAATAGATTGAATAGCAGTTAGTTGTCTGCAAGCGTGTGTGTCAGGCCTACAGCGTCTACTCTGCCAACTTCTGCCAGTGCACAGTGCCACTCATATCTGTTGTCACAGTAGCTTGCACGCATAGTACCACTAATCGAAAAAAAAAATGAAAGGCAGAGGCAGGCCACCCCGCAGGGGCCGTCGTGGTCATGGTGCTGTGATTCCCTTTGGCCCTGGAATAATGCCCAGTGTTCAGAGGCTATGTACCCTGAACTCGAAAAGTTCTGAGGACATAGTTGACTGGCTAACACAGGACACCCAATCTTCTACAGCTTCCGCTTGGAATCTTGACGCACCATCCTCTTCCAGCTTAGCTTCGGGCACCTCTCAAGTTACCACTCGCCCGCCTGCCGCCACCACCAACACTAGCACCACAGCCGCTTCATTGATCTGTCAGAGGAGTTATTTACACATCAGTTGGAAGAAATGAGTGATGCGCAACCATTATTGCCAGAGGATGTAGATAACAGGGATATGTCTCAGTCAGGCAGAATTACACACATGGACATACGGTGTGATGATGATGATATTGTACCCGCTGCTGCTTCCTTTGCTGAGTTGTCAGATACAAGTGAAGCGGTTGATGATGACGATGTGTCCGTGGATGTCACGTGGGTGCCCGCTAGAAGAGAAGAAGAACAGGGGGCAAGTTCAGATGGGGAGACAGAGAGGAGGAGGAGGAGATGAGTTGGAAGCAGGGGGAGGTCATCGCAAGGAGCTATGGGCACAGTCAGACAGCATGCATCGGCACCCGGGGTCAGCCAGACAGCACGCCAATCAACGCATGCTGTTGCCACCACCAGAATGCCGTCATTGCAGAGCTCAGCAGTGTGGCTTTTTTTTGTGTGTCTGCCTCTGACAACAGCGATGCCATTTGCAACCTGTGCCAAAAGAAACTGAGTCGTGGGAAGTCTAACACCCACCTAGGTACAACTGCTTTGTGAAGGCACATGATCGCACATCACAAACGCCTATGGGATCAACACATGAGTACAAGCAGCACACAAACTCAAAGCCGCCATCCTCCTCCTGGTCCAGCATCTTCAGCCACGTCAACCACTGCTGTCCTCCTTGCCCCCTCTCAACCATCCGCCACTCCGTCTCTCGCCTTGAGCATTTCCTGCTCATATGCCCACAGTCAGGTGTCTGTCAAGAACATGTTTGAGCGTAAGAAGCCAATGTCACAAAGTCACCCCCTTGCCCGGCATCTGACAGCTGGCTTCTCTGAACTCTTAGCCCACCAGCTTTTACCATTTTTCTTTGCACAAAAGGCAATCCCCAACCTGTACAAAAGGAAGTAATGGCATGTCTGGCACACAGTGTTGGGGCAAGGGTCCATCTGACCACTGATACCTGGTCTGCAAAGCATGGTCAGGGCAGGTATATCACCTACACTGCGCATTGGGTAAACCTGCTGACGGCTGCCAAGCATGGAATGCGTGGCTCTGCAGAGGAGTTGGTGACACCGCCACAACTTGCAGGCAGGCCTGCTGCCACCTCCTCTACTCCTCCTACTCCATCCTCTTCCATAACCTCCTCGGCTGAGTCCTCTTCTGCTGCTGCGTCTTGCTCCACATCAGTGGCACCCCCCCCCAGCTCCCCAGGTACTATTCCACATCCCGGATACGGCAGTGTCACGCCGTCTTGGGGTTGACTTGCCTGAAAGCAGAGAGTCACACCGGAGCAGCACTCCTGTCAGCCCTGAACACACAGGTGGATCAGTGGCTGACTCCGCACCAACTGGAGATTGGCCAAGTGGTTTGTGACAACGGAAGAAATTTGTTGGCGGCATTGAACTTGGGCAAGTTGACACATGTGCCGTGCATGGCACATGTGTGTAATCCGATTGTACAAAGCTTTGTGCATTAGTACCCAGGCTTACAGGACATCCTGAAGCAGGCCAGGAAGGTGTGTTGCCATTTCAGGCGTTCCTACACGGCCATGGCGCACTTTTCAGATATCTAGAGGCAAAACAACATGCCAGTGAGGCGCTTGATTTGCGACAGCCCGACACATTGGAATTCAACACTCCTAATGTTCGACCGCCTGCTCCAACAAGAAAAAGCCGTTAACGACTATTTGTATGACCGGGGTGCTAGGACAGCCTCTGTGGAGCTGGGATTTTTTTTGCCACGTTACTGGACGCTCATGCGCAATGTCTGTAGGCTCATGCGTTCTTTTGAGGAGGTGACAAACCTAGTCAGTCACACTGAAGGCACCATTAGCGACATCATACCATTTGTTTTCTTCCTGGAGTGTGCCCTACGAAGAGTGCTGGATCAGGCCGTAGATGAGCGTGAAGAGGAAGAGGACCACCAGAAACAGCCTTATCAGCATCGCTTGCTGGACCTGCGGCAACGCTGGAAGAGGATTGTGAGGAAGAGGAGTCAGAGGAGGAATGTGGCTTTGAGGAGGAGGAGGAAGACCAACCACAACAGGCATCCCAGGGTGCTTGTTGTCACCTATCTGGTACCCGTGGTGTTGTACGTGGCTGGGGGGAAGAACATACCTTCAGTGAGATCACTGAGGACGAGGAATGGGACATGAGTAGCTCGGCATCCAACCTTGTGCAAATGGGGTCTTTCATGCTGTCGTACCTCTTGAGGGACCCTCATATAAAAAGGCTGAAGGGGAACGACCTGTACTGGGTGTCCACGCTACTAGAGCCCCGGTATAAGCAGAAAGTGCCTGAAATGTTACCGAATTACTGCAAGTCAGAAAGGATGCAGCAGTTCCAAAATAAATTAAAAAGTATGCTTTACACAGCATATAAGGGTGATGTCACAGCACAAAGGGAATCTAACAGGGGAAGAGGTGAAAGTAATCCTCCTCCTCCCACGACCACGCCGGCAAGGACAGGACGCTTTACAGACGTGTTGTTGATGGAGGACATGCAGAGCTTTTTAATTCCTACGCATCGCCACAGCCCTTCGGGGTCCACCCTCAGACCGACAGGTAGCAGACTACCTCGCCTTAACTGCAGATATCGACACTCTGAGGAGCGATGAACCCCTTGACTACTGGGTGTGCAGGCTTGACCTGTGGCCTGAGCTATCCCAATTTGCGATAGAACTTCTGGCCTGCCCCGCTTCAAGTGTCCTGTCAGAAAGGACCTTCAGGGCAGCAGGAGGTATTGTCACTGAGAAGAGAAGTCAGCCTAGGTCAAAAAAGTCTAGATTACCTCACCTTTATTAAGATGAATGAAGGATGGATCCCAAAGGGACTGACAGTGGGCGATACATTCGACTAAAAAAGGCCTGATAAGGGGGACTTAACAGGGATTAAACTGATAAGAATAGTACTACTTAACACACCACTCCTATCTGGTGGCACATTAGATTACACGCGCAGTGCCCCAAATTTGAAGTAGGAGGACCAACCAAGCATCTTTTTCCATCTCCCGGATCCTAAAATCTATGCCATATACACGTCCCCTGATAGGGGATGTAACAGGGATTAAACTGATAGGAATAGTACTACTTAACACACCTTATAATAACGCAGAGAGAGGCAACGCAGAGAGAGGGTGTCGAATTTGGTGCTCTATCGCCGCTATATCAACGATATACTCTTTATCTGGAAAGGGTCGGCTACACTTCTAGACATGTTCAATCTCTTTCTGAACGACAATGACTGGGGCATCGTGTTAACCACCACACACAGCCAGACAGATATCCATTTTTTGGATCTCCATATTTTTATACATAACAAATCAACACAAAAAAAAACTTCTTTAAAACAGTAGACGCGAATGGATACATTGAAAAAAAGCAGCTGCCACCACCAACCATTGCTACAGAACGCACCAAAAGGCCAATTTCTAAGAATCAAACGTAACTGCACAAATAAGGAAGACTATAGAAAACAGGCAACTAAAATAAAAGAACAGTTCGTGGAAAAAGGATATAAGGAGGAACAATTAAGTTTAGAATTAGAAGAAGTCCAAAATAAACCACGGTCAGAACTTTTAACCTATAAAAGAAGAAATCCACATAATACACAAACTAAAAAAATCCCTTTCATATGTAATTTTAATGGCCAAAATGGAAAAATTTAAAAAATTATTAATAAATATTGGTATCTTTTACAAGACGACCCGATTTTAAAAGAAATTTTACCAACACGACCGCAAATCACATATAGAGGAGCACCAAACTTAAGAAGATAACAAAAAATGAAAAAATGGAACCCCAAAAGGCCCCTAATTGGGAGAGTAGTGGTGAAAAGGGAGTCCCTACCTTTAATAGTCCTAGGGATATAAGGGGATAAAAATAGACAGGAAGAAAAGACAGGGCACAAGGATTAGATGTGTAAATGCACATACAAATCCTACCAACTACTAAACAGGGAGATTGCCAGACC
The DNA here is from genome assembly GCF_036172605.1 of Pelobates fuscus. Classification (NCBI taxonomy): domain Eukaryota; kingdom Metazoa; phylum Chordata; class Amphibia; order Anura; family Pelobatidae; genus Pelobates; species Pelobates fuscus. Next base: position 97,546,644 of record NC_086328.1, read on the forward strand.
CAAAGTGGTTGGTATAAATTCCTCCAAGCTGTAAAGTTGTAAAGGTATAGGTAGGTAGAGGAAAGAGTAGAGGGTAAGGGTGGAGGAACACCTCCAAGGGGGGAGGGGGGAAAACCAAAATTCCCACAAACAAAACCCCCAAGCCCCAATCCCAGTAAAGAACCTACTGCCTAAGAGAGGTCCTAATCCTATTTTACCTCGGCACAGTGAACTCCACAAGTGCCTACCTGTTACCCTTCTGTCTCCCTGGCTAGGTAACTAAAATTACAAATCAACTTAAATTAAACTAATCCATAAGTGCTACCTCAGTGAACAAACTGACCAAAATAAAATCAAAATTAATTATTAAATGAAAACTAATTATTAAATGAAAACTAATTATTAAATGTGAGTTTTCATTTAATTTTTATTTTATTTTGGTCAGTTTGTTCACTGAGGTAGCACTTATGGATTAGTTTAATTTAAGTTGATTTGTAATTTTAGTTACCTAGCCAGGGAGACAGAAGGGTAACAGGTAGGCACTTGTGGAGTTCACTGTGCCGAGGTAAAATAGGGTTAGGACCTCTCTTAGGCAGTAGGTTCTTTACTGGGATTGGGGCTTGGGGGTTTTGTTTGTGGGAATTTTGGTTTTTTCCCCCTCCCCCCTTGGAGGTGTTCCTCCACCCTTACCCTCTACTCTTTCCTCTACCTACCTATACCTTTACAACTTTACAGCTTGGAGGAATTTATACCAACCACTTTGGGTCTGGCAATCTCCCTGTTTAGTAGTTGGTAGGATTTGTATGTGCATTTACACATCTAATCCTTGTGCCCTGTCTTTTCTTCCTGTCTATTTTTATCCCCTTATATCCCTAGGACTATTAAAGGTAGGGACTCCCTTTTCACCACTACTCTCCCAATTCTGGGCCTTTAGGGGTTCCATTTTTTCATTTTTTGTTATTTATCAATTGTGGGTTATTCCCCAGTAGGGAGGAGTTAGTAGGGCTTTTTTCACTTTCTTTTGTAAAACGTAAGAAGATCCCTAGTAGTAAGCAGCAAAGGCCCCACAACTACGAAACAACATCTTATACAAGGAAAAGGTTTTTATGGCTGTGGCATCTGCCTAGCGTGTCGACAAAGAGTAAAAAAAGACATATCACAAATATATATCAACATACCAATAAAGATTTCACCATCAAAGACCAACTCACTCGTTTTTCTAAAGGCGTGATATACATCTTAAAATGTCCATGCAACCTGCTTTATGTAGGCCGCACTATTAGATGTATCAATATACGTATTTCAGAACATATTCGAAATATAAGGAATGGGTTGGAAACCCATAGCGTTTCCAACCACTTCAAAAAATATCACGATCAAAATCCTGAAACTCTCTTTTTCTGCCCACTGAAGTTTGTTAAAAAAGACTGGAGAGGGGGCAATTATATTAAAAAAATAGGGTCGGAAGAGATGAAATTTATATTCGAATTTAATACTCTAATAACAAACGGCCTGAATTCAGATTTTGAACTGTGCCATTTCTTTTAGAAATCCTCTTGTCATTACCCTAAAATCACCGCTCCTTTAAATTAAGCAACAGCACTTTATAATATCATAGCACTTTAGAAGCACTATAATATGATACTTTTATCAAACTACTTTAAAATTGCCTTGAAGTCTAGGAAATCAGAAAGTATACAATTCTGTTTTTAAATGAAAGACTATATCTATGTCATAATATAGAATAAAATATATATACCATTTTTTGCACACTGTGTATATGCCTTTAACACTATTCTGAAAGTACTGTTAATTACCTCAATATATAAGATTAATGTATGTTCGTGGATACAACTATATATTAATGTATATGACTTATTACAATAAGATCATCCTTTCCCTTTTATAAATATCCTTAGGATTCCTTTTTACTGTTTAATTTTCAATTATGCTGTATCTCTTTGGCTCTTTCATGTATAAACGAGGGTGTAACGCACGTGCGTTCCACAGCGCGTTCCAGCGCGTTCCAGTGACGTCACAAATGTGCCGAGATGCAAAACCGGAAGTGACGTCACGGACGCATGGAACACAACGTGCGTTCCATTTGCCTATACCGGAACCCGGAAGTAGCCGCAATAAGCGGCATAAAAGACCAGCAAGCAAGATAGAAGACATTACTGACTGAGGAAGCCCCACATTAGGGGCGAAATGCTTGGAGGACATTTGTGCCCAATACACTCAAGACCAGTAAGGACTTTTTTCAATCCTACCTTATTTGCACTTTATTTTTAGGTGCTTTTTATGAACTTTAACAGCTATTTGGCTATTGGACATTGCTTCTTCTTAACTTTATGTTACCTAAAGCAGTCCTGTGTATTTTTTATACTATTTTATCAATAAATTGATGAACAAGAAAGAAGTTGTTTCTCCACTGTTCCTGTTATCTCCAGAACAGCTCAAGAGAGGATAGGGACGTCCTATTAAGTGTCCCACTGCCCAACTCATGGGAGCCTTATGATTTTATTTGGCTCCCGGCTTGTGAATACAAGATCGTTATATCTTCCTTTTTCAAACCCATAATTTACTGTATTACACTATATGGTTTTATGTTCGTTTTCTTTTAGGAAGTTATAAGAAGTGTGATCCACCATTTGTACGTATTTCAACGCAGAGAGAGGAGTCTGAAGAAGAGGAGTCAGAGGAGGAAGGTGGCTTTGAGGAGGTGGAAGACCAAACACAGCAGGCATCCCAGGGGGCTTGTTGTCACCTTTCGGGGACCCTTGGTGTTGTACGTGGCTGGGTGGAGGAAGAGACCTTCAATGACATCAGTGAGGACAAGGAACAGGACATGGCTAGCTTGGTATCCAACCTTGTGCAAATGGGGAGTTTGCAGTTGTGCAAATGGACTGTTTGCGGTTGTTTGCGGTGCGTTAAACAGGGAGTTTGGTCTGTCACTGTGAAGCGGGCGCCACCCTTACACTACCTGATCGATACAACATCATACCTGATGTTTTAAAGCACGTTATTCCAAACAATTTAGGAATGTTAGGTGATTTATGCCCTTTATGGATTAAAACCAGACTCTGCATCAACTATGTAATTTTCCATGGGAGTTTTGCCATGGATCCCCCTCCGGCATGCCACAGTCCAGGTGTTAGTCCCTTTGAAACAACTTTTCCATCACTATTGTGGCCAGAAAGAGTCCTTGTGGGTTTTAAAATTTGCCTGCCTATTGAAGTCTATGGCGGTTCGCCCAGTTCGCCTGTTCGCGAACATTTGCGGAAATTCGCGTTCGTCGTTTGCGAACAGAAAATTTTATGTTCGCGACATCTCTACCTTTGGGTAAGATCTCCCATCATTGTGCCTTCCCTGTGTTGGTAATTTTACCTTTAATAGGTATTTCCCAGCTGAGAACCAACAGCCTATCTCTCAAGTGGAGTTCAACTCCCAGAGCAAATAGTATAACAAAAAACATGTTACTGGCTCTTAGAGTGGCCGGTTGCCAGGTAAAATGTAGAACAGACAATCTGCAAGCAAACAGAGGGAGTAGTCAGAGTAAGGCCAAAGTTGTGGGTCATAGAGGTATAAATAATCGGTAAACAAACCAAGACCCAGGAGAACAGAGGTCAAGATAATAATAAAACTAAGTAAAGTCAAAACCAGAGCAATAAAACACTAACAGAATGAAAGACCATGTAAGTCCATGACAGGGCACTAAGCAACTTTGTCTAAAATGATCTTAAATTACTCCTGGAGTGACACCATTTGCTGGCATCAGTTAGGGCACAACACCTTTGAGACTGGCATCATAAGAATTATACAGATCCCTGTGCCACCACAGAATGGCACCAGGGCCGGATTAAGAGCCCAGTGGGCCTGGTGCTGACAATTATGAGGGGCCTAAGTACAGAATCTTATTGACCAAAAACACTAAAACAGACATACCTCTCAAGCATTATGTATCTGGTGGAGATGTTGCCAGAGGGAAACTCATAGGATGCAGCAATAAAAAAAACCTCATATTCTCTTAAAATATGCTAATCTCTCTGTAATTTAAGCTTTCATCTTTCAAGTAAATCCATACTCCCTACCAGCAGTGTTCAGAGAAGCAGTAAGTCAATGGGCGGTGTAAAAGGGCGGGCCAGTGGCGCGGATCATGTAACCAGAACTTCCGAAAGGGACGAACATGCCCAAAAAGGAGACTGCCCAAAGAATTGGAAGGCTAGTCTAGCATGAATGCATGTCAGGCTGCCTGCCAATCATGCATGCTGGCCAACAGCTTCCTGAGCTTGGCATAAATGCATCTAATGATGCGCTATCTCTATGCTTTCTAAGGACTGTCCCCTAGTATTTGCTGGTTCACTTCTATCCTAACCTTCTTACTAGAAGGAAGAAGCTCCTGGTATACAGTCTGAGACAGAGAAAAGGTGGATGTAGTGAGTGTAGAAGAAAGGGAACATGGCACAGTGTTAGAGAGACCAAAGTCGGCACTACCTTAACTAATTTCATTTCAGTTAGTCCACACAAGATTTGTTCCTCTACATCCCTCTTAAGTTTCCATACTTAAGCAAGAGTATGTGCATCCTTTCTTGGAAAAAAAATGACAGGCCTTACTAATTTGCATAACTAACTATGTATGCATGACATCACATGATGTAAATCACAAGGAGTGACAGAGAAAATTCTGTGAAATCCTAAAAACTACTTAGTTTGATACTGCTGTATAGATGGATTGCTCCCAGTGTCTCCCTGTCTCCCAGTGTCCCCATGTCGCCCAGTGTCCCCATGTAACAAGGTGACATCACAATGTCTCTGTGTCCCCATGTCTCTGTGTCCCCATGTCTCTGTGTCCCCATGTCTCTGTGTCCCCATGTCTCCCAGGGACACTGAGAGACATGGGGACACTGGGAGACATGGGGACACTGGGAGACATGGGGACACTGGGAGACATGGGGACACCGACACTAGGGATACTGGGAGACATGGGGACACTGAGACACTAGGGATACTGGGAGACTAGGGACACTGGGAGACATGGACATACAGACACTAGGGACACTGGGAGACATGGGAACACTCAGAAACTAGGGACACTGAGACACCAGGGACACAGGCTGGGAGACATGGGGACACTGAGACACTTGGGGACATTGTGTTCCTAGTGTCTGTGTCCCCATGTCTCCCAGTGTCTCAGTGTCCCCATGTCTCAGTGTCCCCATGTGTGTCTGTGTCCCCATGTCCCCTCGTGTCTCAGTGTCCCCGTGTGTGTGTTTGTGTGTGTGTCCTTGCCTCAGTGTCCCTATGTGTGTCTGTGTCCCATGTCTCCAAGTGTCCCCAAGTGTCTCAGCCTCCCTGGAGGGCTCCATGTGTCCCCATATCTCATAGTGTCCCCTAGTGTCTTAGTGTCCCCATGTCTCCCTGCAGCCTTTACCCCATCCCTCACTTCTCTGAGCTGTAGGCGGTCTCTGCAGGCTGGAAGCTGCTGTCTGGACTCTTTGTGCTGTGTAGCTGCTCCGACAGCGGATCAGTGAGTAGAGCAATGCAGGTATATGCTGTAACTTCCTATCCCTGCCTCTCCCCACACACAGTGACCCCTACTGGCCGGTAATGGTATTGTAAAGTAATCTCTGTTTATACTGAGAAAAATACCGGCATTTGTATTGCCGGTATTATTGCAATATCAGCACTGGCCAGGCAGCCTCAAATAAATAAAGTAGTGTGTAAAAATAAAATAAAAAAAAGTAAAAAAAAAAAAAAAAAAAAATTTTTTTTTTTTTTTTTTTTTAAATCAATGGGCCTATTCCATGGGCCTATTCCATGGGCCTGGGCCTGGAGCTGCAGCTCCATCAGCCCCTATGTTAATCCGGCCCTGAATGGCACAAGTCAGAGAAAGCGTAACTGGACAGTGAAGTGCAGTGGTTCATGTCAGAAATTATGCCAAGCAGAAATTATGCACAGCATCTATACGTGTGCATGATAAATTACAATATGTGAATACACTAACATACTCCCTAGTACTAATACTATTAAAGTAACCCAGTTCAAGTTAAAATGTTCTCAATACCTCTTGAAAGCAATGCATATGTAATTCTACATGTATTTACATGTTATTTAAAAGGAAATATGATTTCAAAATTGGTAATTTTGTAATTTGCCAAAGTGATGTTCAACTTTAGTCCAGACCCTGAATCAATAATGACTGATTGCACAGTTTCATATCAACAACATAATTTTAGTTGAGATCTAGGTTTGATTTCCAAAAAGCCACCCTGTACCTGGTCATGGATGGATTTAATTCCACACCTAATTTTCTTTTAAAGAGTTAACCTGGGTGAAATGCAATATTGTGACCATCATAGAGGACATCTCTGGACAGAGAAGGGAAATGTGGTATTTTGCCTTATATGCTTTATATTGTTGTAAAGGTTGCTGTTATTAATTAACACAATGCAGACCATTGATCCCTGACAGGATTACATTTGCAGAAGCTGTCTATATACAGGACTATATGTCTTTCATTGTTTACAATTTAACATACTGACTACAAAATATTGAGTCTCATCAAGAATCATCGCTTCACTCTGGTTTAAACTTATGTTTAATTTTTTTTTAAATATATTGAATTGCAGTAGTAGTGACAAAGCAATGATAAACAAGTAACACATGCTCATAAACTATACATGGGTCTAATTTAGTATGGCGTCTCTCCAATTTTTGGTAGTGTTGTCTGTGTCTGGAGCCTGATAGGTTATTAATAGAGATGTCCCGAACAGTTCGCCGGGAACTATTCGCCAGCGAACATAGCTTGTTCGCGGTCGCCGCGGTGGGCGAACATGTGCGATGTTCGGTCCGCCCCCTATTCATCATCATTGAGTAAACTTTTACCCTGTACCTCACAGTCAGCAGACACATTCCAGCCAATCAGCAGCAGACCCTCCCTCCCAGACCCTCCCACCTCCATGACGAATAGGGGGCGGACCGAACACTGCATATGTTCGCCCGCCGCGGCGACCGCGAACAAGCGAGGTTCGCTGGCGAATAGTTCCCGGTGAACTGTTCGGGACATCTCTAGTTATTAAATAATGCAATCCATCTTTTAATTTACTTTATTGTAGAAATTAAGTTTCATGAGATATGTAGATATGGAAATTGGACAATAGCAGTCACATTTGTTTTGACAAAATCAAAAGACTGACATCCAAAGAAATTAATAGGAATTATTTACAAATTGTAATGGGTTAGCAGTGTGCTATATCAAGAATATCTGAGTGCTGGTGAAACAAAATGTAATGGGGCTAATATGTATCTTAGATGTTTTTATATATATATTTACTAATCATATTGTTATTTGTTTATTATAGCCTGCAAACATCCAATGTATCATGTTAGTTGCAAATCCGATCCCGATGCACAAGGATCGGAATGTCAGAAAAGCTGTACCACTCAAGACATGCAGTGTGTAAGAAATTCAGCTTCTATGGGTGTCTTAATCAATAGAGAAAACTACCTCAATAAAGAGATAGAAAGTGTTTCTTTACAGTGCCCAAAATGTAAAAGCTGCTCAACACTAAAAGTGGAATACCCCTTACCCACAATAAAAAACAAATATACAGAAATAAGGTATACAAATTATACCAAACAAGTGGAGCGCTCTAAACAGTAGAGGGGTTTACTCACCCCTTTGGTACAGTGACAGTCTTGAAAAACTTGAATGTACATATACAAGGAAACAAAAACAAGAAAAACAAAACAGTAGCTCTGAGGAAGCTCATAGAGTGAAACGCGTTTAGCTGATTATTCTGGACTTTTTATTGGACTTTTATTGGATCTTTTTACTTTCTAAGTACCCATTTATTTTGTTTTTAATACAATAAATGTTATTTACTATTTTATACTTTAGTCCAAAGTCCTTTCTAGCCATCAGGAACTCCATTGGGGAGAGTGCTATTCCCCCTCTAAAGTAGCACATTGTTTATCAACCTCAGAGCCGGGATTTCAGGGCTCTGCAGAAGGTGAGCACAACTATTTATATTTCAAAATACCATTATAGTATGTGCAATTCTACACAGTTGTTTTTCTGCTTTTCTTCTCGTTGTATACTCCTGGAGGGACACTACCTGGGATAAAGGGGTGTGTTGCTGCCCTAAAAGCATAAAGGATCCTTTTACGGAGCCAATACCATATAGGCTCCTGTCCATGTGAGTGGTTTCAGTCATTACTTACTACCAATTATCCATTTTTGGAACATCTGCACTATATTTTTGTTTTTCTTGTTTTTGTTTCCTTGTATATGTACATTCAAGTTTGCCACTGTACCAAAGGGGTGAGTAAACCCCTCTACTGTTTAGAGCGCTCCACTTGTTTGGTATAATTTGTATACCTTATTTCTGTATCTATGGGTGTCTGATGGAAGGTCTAGAATCACAGACACACATCACAGATATCAGTTTGTGGCTCTTGAGAACATTCATACATCAGAATATAGCACTAATTGTTTGTGTAATAAGAAATTGGCCACACGTATCAAGACAAACTGAAAAAACTTTTTGGTAAAATTTTTAATCTAGAGTAATAGCATTGGATATAATGTTTGCTGATTGTCCTAAACCTATTAATTGTCCCATAATTTGTTATATATTGTCCTGGGTTTTCTCTTATATTGTTTGCTTGAGTTATGAGATAAAATTAGGAATCTTTAATATGAATGTATTTATTTTAAAAGCTGTATTAAAGCAACGCTGGTCTGGACAGAGGTGGTATGTAGTGTCCCTCAGGGTTCTTTTCTGGGACCCCTTCTATTTAACATGTTTATACATGATCTTGAAAAAAGCATTGAAAGCCATGTTACAGTGTTTGCAGATGACACAAAACTCTGTAAATTAATGCAATGTGAGCAAGATATTACTTCGCTGCAGAGGGATTTAGATAGACTGGGGGACTGGGCACTCAAATAATAGATGAAATGTAATAAGAAAAAATGCAAAGTTATGCACTTTGGGGTACAGAATCCACAAGCAACTTATACCCTAAATAGTAGTGAATTAGGGATAACAACACACGAGAAGGATTTGGGAATTGTTATAGACAACAAACTAGGCAACGATGTACAATGTCAATCAGCAGTGGCTAAGGCTAGCAAGGTATTGTCATGCATAAAAAGGGTATTAATTCTCAGGATGAGAATATAATTTTGCTTCTTTATAAATTACTCATAAGACCACATCTTGAATATGCAGTGCAATTTTGGGCACGTATTTTAAAGAAGGATATTTTATGAAAGAGTGCAGAGGTGGTCTACAAAATTAATAAAAAGGAATGGAGCATTTGATCTATGAAGAATGGTTAACAAATTGAAACCTCTTAGTTTAGAAAAACGTCGCCTCAGAATGGATATGATAACATTGTACAAATATATCTGGGGCCAATACAAACCATTGTGTGGAAATCTATTCACAAACAGGAGTATACATAGGACACGAGGTCATGAAAGGAAAGAAGATTCCGTCTAAGGCAAAGGAAAGGTTTATTTACTGTAAGAATAAGGATGTGGAAGCAAACAAGGGCCCAGGTTAGGTTAATAAGAAAACAGCAAAGGTTAATGAAAAAATATGTTTGCATCTAATAGAAGTATGACATTCAAGTGAAGCCAGTAGATATCTAATGAATGTTCTGCTAAATTAAACATTAACAAAAACCAGTTGGATGAACAGATACAGAAACATGACAAGTGGTGCTTAGGAAACAGCTTCTTTGAAAATGAAACATACTTGCTTTAGTCAATATTTAGCTGATCAGCAGGAAACAAAATAACCAAAATACGAAGCAATAATAGTTTCAGTATAGGTTAGCTGTCAATAGTTCAGCTGTAGCTATTACATAGCTGTTAAACAAATTATAAAATTAAAGTTTATAAATATGAAGTTTATCATTCTATAAGATTTGAAGTTGCTTAAAAGACTTTGTAAAGCCTCTACTGCTAGAAACCGTTATTTGGTCATTTGAAAAGTTAGGGTGTGTGACTCCATTAAAATTGTGACTAATATATGTATAGATATATAGGCTAACTTTGATGCTTACGGGTCACAGAAAAAAAATGTTTTTTTGTTAAAATGCTTATGATAATAAATGAAAATGATTTTCCCCGAATTCCTGCAGGTTTGTCTTGATAAATATGGCTTTAGTACAAATATTGACATTTTAAGAGTGCCACTTACCAATAAGTTTAAGGCCCACAGATAATAAATATTTCTTAGATGATAAAAAAAATAACGTTCTGCTTATTAAATTTATTGTTGTTAATTTCTTATGATGTGGACTTTACAGAACTTCTACAGGGGTCAGTCTGAATGTAGATTAAACTAAAAAAGTGCGTATTTATCTGAATATCATCTATTAGCATGTCATCATATGAATTATAAATATGTGATTTTTCTTTATAGTATATTAAGGAATGTCAGTCAGGATGTGTCTGTCCTCCTGGTTTAGTTTCTAATGACAAGGGGAACTGTATCCCTCCCAGCGAGTGCCCTTGCATACACGGTGGGAAATTTTATGAAACAGGAGAAAATATAACTCTTCCTTGCAGCTCATGGTATGAATCTTATATATTAACCTATATTGACTGCAATATGTCTGAATTAATTTAGGAGGAACAATAAAAAGGTTCCATATAAGAATATTTTGTAGAAATATGTCTGTCTCTATCTCTGTCCCTATAAGTTGAGAATAATTGTCCAGCACACCTTGCTGAATGCAGCAATCCTATAGAAAACAATGTTTTGGCCGAGACAATGGCCTTTATCAAGTCTATATGAACCACGACACATCCAAAGAATCCAGGCACACAGCAGCTCAAACATTGGCGAAAACTGGCAGAATATATTGAAGCAAAGTGATCATGCAACATTTCGATCTCACAATGAGGTCTTTGTCAAGCAATATGAAACACAGTAAATCACAGTTAAATAGTGTGTACCGAATTATCAACATGGAAAAGTTGGAATTAAAAGGGTCATATCCCCTAGTTGCCATCTAGGCACCATAGCAATACATATGTTAGCATTGAACTGTATATACAAATCACATTTAAATACATAAAGTACCGGTATGTCTCTTTTATTACAAGCATAACTCATACTACGGTTCCGGCACACCACAACCGACTGTTATTTTCGTATGTGGTTTTATATTGCTATTACGGCTAATGTCCCCGACTACAAATATTTTAAAGCAAGGGTTCTGATTGAAAAGTTGGAATGTTAATGTTCTAATGTTCTGTAAAATAATACAATGTGAGCAAGATATTACTTTGCTGCAGAGGGATTTAGATAGACTGGGGGACTGGGCACTCAAATGGCAGATGACATTTAATGTTGAAAAATGTCCCGCACATGACGGTTTTATAGCTATGTGATGCATTCATATAAGATGCATGCAACTGTGTGTTTTATTGTTGTGGAATACTGTAATATACACAATGCACATTACTGAGAGCTTTATTTCTGGGTAACTCTATGATATATTAGTACACACTGTACATTACTGTGTTTTAATTGTTGGGAGCTCTGTTATGCTTTTATACACTCTGCGAATTACTGTGAGTTTGATTGCTGAAGAGCTCTGTAATACTCATATACACACTGCACATTACTGTGAGTTTTGATGCTATGAAACTTTGTTACATACTCTTGATACATACTAGTTTGTGACTCCAACAGCCCCACCTCTTTGATTGTTTTCTACAGCTCCATCTCCCTCTCTCCCATCAGCTCTATCTCCCGTTCACTTCCAAGCTGCATCTTCCTCTTGTAGGCACATCTCTCTCTACCACTGTCTCCTGCACAAGAAATGTAATGTAGGCCACTTATCTTGACCCTTACTATACGTTGCATTTTCTGCAGAACAGAGTAAGTCCAATGTGGTGTGATGCATTAGGATGCTCTACTGAGGGAGGAGATTGCCTTAAAATGTAATTTCCCCTCAGTAAGTTGCCTGACACTTTACATTGCGAAGGAGCTGGCCTGTGCCGACAGGGAAGCAAAGCATAGCTCTTTCCCAAAAAATCCTGTGCCTAAACTCACAGTTATTGCAGGTGAATACCTAATCCTCATGGGCAGTCTGCAATATTACTTGGCACCATCTTCTTACCCCTAAATGCTCTTGACTGCTCGGAGGGAGCATTTTTCTTGGTCTCCCTCCTACCAAATTCATGGCTGAGTAGCACTGAGATGTTAGTAAAAAAAAAAAAGTGAATCTGTTTATTTACCTGTATCACTATAAATGGGTGATCTTTGGTCTTTCTTCTTGGTATTGACAGTGCCTGCTTTAACAGAACCTGGACATGTACAGAAATTCCTTGTCCTCAGATCTGCTCAGTGTATGGAAATGGACATTACACTACTTTTGATGGATCAACTTTTGACTTCAGTGGAGACTGTGATTATGTCCTTACACAGGTGAGGCACTACCAAAGTTACTTACTGATCTGGAAATGGCACATTTTGGCCCATATTAGCCAAGTTAAAAACAGTATAGCTTTGAGAAAGTATCCTTGGTCACCAATTTAAACACATGTCCACACTAGTTTGAGTGTGCCTTGTGAATTAGAAAACTGTGATTGTGTATTTACGTTTTTTCCTAAAACAAATTATGTTCTGGGAATCCATTTACCATCTGTGCTCCTTTGTTAAATAGCATTTTATCACGGCCACAATTAACTAAAAATACATCAATTTATCACAGTAATATATAACCAAAGCGCATGTATGAAAATACACTGATAGAAAATACTTTTCCATTTCCATCTTTGTGGCAACTTCATGATTGAACACAGGTACGAAATCCCCCATTCAAAATACCTTTTCAACAGGCTAGTGAGCTGTACCATGTGAATAAGTGGATCCAGGACCTATGTTTAATTTCTCTCATAAATTAGATCATATTTTTTTTAATTTTACCCTCATTAATTAAAACATTTCTTTACATAGGAGATTAAAAAAAAAAAAACATTTTTATCCTAACTTTATACATTTTGAAACTTGTTATGTAATATCAATACCATTTTTTTCTTTTAGGATTTTTGTCCTCAAAATCCGAATAAAGGGAGTTTCCGAATTATAATGGAGAACATTGCATGTGTAGACACCAATTCTATCTGCTCGCTGCGCATCAAAGTTTTCTTTCAAGTGAGCTTGTACAACTTATCCAAAATATTAACTGATGTGTAGCATATAATATGCATATAAACTTAAAAACAAGTAGCACATAAGCACTTTGAACTTTCAGGAATTTTCGGACCTTTGTCTGCACAATGAATTCTGTCTGTCCTGTGATGTATCTTTGAAGCTTATACATATTTCTAATAGCAAGGCATTCATAATATATGGACTAAAATATATTTTCAGAACATAACCATTGAATTATTTGAAGGAAGAGTGGAAGAAACAAACAGAGATTTTGTAAAAGACACAGATCTTTCTTATACAGTTGATGTGGTGGGATTATACATTGTTTTCAAGACTGATAATGGACTAGTTCTTATGTGGGACCAGAAAACAACAGCCATTGTCCAACTTGCACGCTCATTTGAGGTAATTGGCCACATTGCATGTATGATTATATCTCTTGTAAGACATCATAAACATATATGTGGGTGTGTGTATGTGTATTTTTAGTAGGGTTGAAACACTGAAATAAGGTAAAGTCTACAGATGTGATATGACTAGTAAATAATCCTACGAAAAGAAGAAAAATAACAAGTTAATTACCTGTTCACTAGTAAAATAATTAAGCACAGAACATATCTATACATTATTGAAAACATGTGTCCTCAGTGTAACTATTAATCTCCTTGCAATCTAATCAACCTCTTGGTGACAATCCCTCTTCATAAAGTTACAGTAGTTGTAAATTAAAGAGCATTTATTTAATCTTCCAAGTATCAATAGTCTGGCATCACGCCCATATCCTCTGGTTACATGAATCATAGCTGGAAAAGTCAAAGTTGCATATAAAAGAGTTCATGGGACACTTGGACAAGGACACTGTGTGAGGCAATTTATAAAATAATATAGTATTGTTCAAACACGATTTCACTGTTTCAAAGTGTTCTCCTCAAAATTCATTCATTTAAAAGACTCAGTCATGTAAGTATTTTGTATATGAGTGGTAAAATTACCATATATTTGTACAAATGTACTTTTAATTAGCATAAACAAATCACGTGCTTGTATTTATTATTGATAATTCCAAAAATGGTTCTATGATTCTCACAATTTTTACCTTAACATTCTCTGCCACCTCTAGGGCACTGTTTGTGGACTTTGTGGCAATTTTGATGGCCGTTCCAGCAATGACTTCACTTCTTCCTCTAACTCGTTGGAGTATAATGAAAATGTTTTTGCAGAAAGCTGGAAAGTGAAACAGGGGTGTAAGAGTCAAGAGAAAATTGAATCGTGTTTAATGAATCCAAAAAAACTACCCTGGGCTGAAAAGCACTGTAGTCTCATAAAGAGCATTGTGTTTGCTCCATGTCATTCAAAGGTACTGAATCATTTTTGTGTCTCTGCAAGTATGGAACAAGAGTGAGTAAACTGAACACATATCTCTCAGAATAAGCCACCCCTAACCTAGGTAATATGCTTGTTCCAATAGAGGACACCATATTTAGTGATCTGCGCAAAACTGATGTGTACAATAGCAGATAAACGCATGGAGACTTTGGATTAAACCCATAAAACATTAGCTTAAAGTTAATGTAAAGGAATAAATCAACCTAACTTCAGTCCAACTATACTTACAGTTGAAACAAACAAAATGAAAACATATACATGGCCTTCACCAATATAGTACTCAACTCTTTCATTCTACAATGAAATAAAAGCAAATAAATAAGCTAAGCACACATAGAAAACATTGTTTGAGAGGTCAATATAACTAGACACTAAAAATATAGATCAAATGGAAGTTCTCAAGACTACCTGGTAACTGACACTGAAACCAATCACATAAATGTATATATCTGGGTACTCAAGTCCTGATATTAACCATAGTAGCTCAGATAGTGTGAGGGAGACCGCACTGAAGTCAAAGCTACTTGATGCTTGGTATCTGATCTGATAAAGGGATGGAGATTTGGAAAGAAAGTGTCGTCTGAAAATTAAATGGAGTTGGGAAAAGTAAGGTGTGCCTGGTAGAGATGCAGGGAGACCACGAGTATGGGCTTGCCCAGAGGGATAAAGTGTGTGAAGGTATCCTTAAATTAATTCTAGTATACACAAATATGGAAAGTACCGGTCAGTTATGGCATGCTTGTTAAAGGAGCACTCCACACTCATAAAGCATTTCAGCTTGCTGAATTGCTATATGGCTGTGGAGTATCCATTTAAAATTCCCAATTTTAAAAATCATTGTGAAATTAGCAATTCTGTATGTCAACATAGGAATGCCACCACAGCTGTTTAACTGGCATATTCTCTTCCTACCTCCATTAGCTCCACTGAGCTAACGGAAGTAGCAAGCGTGTTCTAATAGAGTGCTCCTGCCTTCCACTTTTGTCAGCAAGAACTGCCTAGGTTGCGATCACCGTGTGACTTGCATGAAGAGAATCGCTCCCCAAACCCCAATGAATTGTTGCAGCGTCTATGCCTCCCTTCTCTTCCCTCTATGTATCTCATATCAGTCCAACCTTCCCTCCATGTGTCACTGTCACTTCTCCATGTGTCTTATTTCCCCCCTCCCCTCCATGTGTCAATGGCTCCTCTCCCCACCATGAATGCCACCCTTGTTCTGTGCCGATCCACTAAAGATCCTCTACCCGGACTGGCAGAAGGTGTTCTCCTTGAAAGCACTTCCTGTTAGTCTAGGTAGAGGGAACTGAAGATCCTCTACCCACAGATCACTACAAGGTCGGCAGGAACAGAAGGGGGGAAGAGAGACGCATGGATGGAAGGGGAGAACTGAGACACATGGAGGGGAGGAGAGATGAGCAGGGATGAGACACATGGAGGGGAGGGGGATCTGAGACACTTGGAGAGGCACAAGAATGATACACATGGAGGGAAGGGGAAACTGAGACACATGGAAGGGAGCAGGAATGAGACACATGGAGGGGAGGGAAGGGGGGACTATGGCACATGGAGAGAAGGGGAGCAGGGATGAGACAAATAGAGGGGAGGAGGGACTGAGACACATGGAGGGGAGCAGGAATAAGAAACATTGAGGGGAGGGGAAGGGAACATGGATGAGGCACATGGAGGGTAGGGGAGAGGGGCAGTAATAAGACACATGGCAGGGAGGAAGAAAATTACACAGATGGAGGGGAGCAGGGAGAAGACACATGTAGGGAGAGGAGGAGGGACTGAGACAAATGGAGGGGGGACTGAGACACATTGAGGGAAGGGGTGGGGGGGACTGAGACACATGGAGGGGAGAGGGGACTGAGACACATGGAGGGGAGTGGGGAACTGGAGGGGAATGGGGAACTGAGACATGAGGGCAGACTGAGACACATGGAAGGGAGTCAGGACTAAGACACATGGTGGGACACGGGTGTGGAGAGACACCTCAAATAGAATAGAAACAGAGGCCTCTAATTGCACAATTCTCTGTGTAGTGACTGAACGTCACTTCCTGTGAAAAAGAGGAGGGCTTACAAAGGCTGCAGTCATAATAACAGTTTTATACTATATCGCCAATGAATACATACATAAAATTATGCATGCATGTATTCATTGAGGCTATAACTACTAAACTGTGTTTTTTTTTTGTTTTACTTTTCCCATGTGTGGAGTGGTCTTTTAAGAAAACTGTTCATGAGTACTAATTATATAGGAAAAATATACTTATTTAGCTTTTGTACAAAATGAGAAAGCAACTCCTATAGACTGTAAGCTTGTTTGAGCAGGGTCCTCTCTAACCGTTCCTGTAAGTTTTCTTGTAATTGTCCTATTTATAGTTAAATCACCCCTCTCATAAAATTGTAAATCGCTATCTGTTGGCGCTATATGAATGGCAATAATAATAATAATAATAATAATAATAATAATAACACAAATACAGAGTGACTAGAAGAGATCCGCTAGTCATGACAACTCATTTTTACATGGAAATAAATCTATTGTTGTATCTCCAAAACAAATACTGACCTTGATTTAATATTTTTGGATAAGCTTATCAAATTATTTAATATTTTTGGATAAATGATTTACATATTTTTCTAAATGTTAAAATATAAAAAAATATATATTATACATTAAAATATATCAATATATAAAAATTATTTTAGACTATTAAAATATATTTTTTAAATATTAAATCATTTTAAAAATGTATCTAAAATATTAAATGATTTGAAAATATTATCCAAAAATATTACATAAAGGCTAACACATGCCTGATATTTCAAGTCCAAATAGCATGTTATATATGTTATTTGGACTATTATATACCTCTAGTGTGCAGTTTGACAATGTTCTACTTCATAGGTGGACCCCATACCCTTTTATGACTCCTGTGTCTCAGATTCATGCAGCTGTACAGAAGGAGGAGACTGTGAGTGTCTGTGTACCTCATTAGCTGCCTATTCATCTGCCTGCAGAAGAAGCAATATCTGTATTACATGGAGAACACCTGATATATGTCGTAAGTTTAATATGTTCCTTATTCAGGTTTTTTTAACATATTATATGATAACAATGGTATATATATATTATATTTATTGTTAATTATTATTATTATTGTTATTATTTAACTGGTTTTCACAACTTCACAATAGATCATGTTTTCTGCTTTGCTTTTCAGCTTTATTCTGTGATTATTATAACAGAGATGGCCACTGCGAATGGCACTACAAGCCGTGTGGGGTCCCCTGTATGAAGACCTGTACAAATCCTATGGGGAAATGTGATGACCAAATACAGCAACTTGAAGGTATTGCCATGGTTTATAAAGTCCTTCGTGTTTGTGGCAATCACACATATACCACTAGATGGCAGCATGACAGCACTGTGGAGAGGATTTGCATTTGTCGCAAAACTGGAGATTGTGGAAAGTCATCAAGGGACATGAAAGCAAATAATATTCTAAAATATCTGAGCTGGAGAATATTTCCAGTTCAGTTATTGTGGTTTAAATGTTAAATTTCCCTTGTCAATTTCTCCTAAATACTTCCTCAGTAATTAAATTCACTGTTTTTCAAGATATTATAATAGGAAGAAGCCTTTACAAATGGAGTTGAAATGTTGCAAAAACAAAATGGAGACTAAAATGTTTGTTTAAATATAAAGATACCAAAAAAAAGTTTAAGGCTTTATCAACAATATCCCGTAGTTACATAATATAGGCTGGAGAAAGGCTCAGGTTCTCCACATTCAGTCACTTCTCTAGTTCTGCTGTTGGTCCAAAAAAAAAAGGCTAAAATCCCCAATCTGAGTCAATTTCCAGGCCTGCCATAAAATGGCAAAAAAATATATTTTATGACTCCAAAATGACAGATTTTGCATTGGATTACCAAGTTCTTATACCACAATTGAATTATCATGTCTTTCAATATTCCGTTTTACCAAAAAAAAAAGCTTGTTAAAGGCTGTTTAAAAATCTGTTCAGAGTCTGATAATATTTTTAGGCAGGCATTTTTAACATCTTTATTTTTCTCACTATATAGAACCCTTTCATCTGGTGAAGTAGAAAAATACCCTCATTCAAGTTTAAATGGATGCTCTCTTGTCCTTTGTACAGTTAACACGTTTTTATTCTCTTGGTTCAGTGTATATTTTGTACATGAATATATCTTGGTTAATATGTTGACATATTTTACTTTGCAGGTTGCTATCCAATATGTAGTAGGGAAAGACCATACTTTGATGAAAACACCAAAAGATGTGTTCCAATACTGAACTGCACAACATGGTATGATGACGTTATTTTTATATATTTAAATAGTAGGGACACCAAGGTCTTTTGACAAGTCATATGAATCATTTATACACACACACGTTGTAGTCTCTAGAAATTACACAAACACACACACACACACACACACACAAACACTGTAAATTATTGGTAAAGACATATTTTGTGAATATATAGCTTAGACCCACTTAATAGAGCTTAGAATGCTCTACTGAATGTGTTTTATGGGCATACACATCAGGCTATATGATGAATCTCTTGATGCGCCAGATCATTTAATTGGCAAGCCCTATATTTAACCCTGTAACTTTCCAAAACACCATAAAACCTTTACATGGGGGGGGGGGGGGTATTGTTATACTCGGGAGACTTTGATAAATACCAATATGAGTGTTTTAAAAAGTAAAACTTATCACAACAATGATATCACCAGTAAAAGTGCAGTTTTTGTTTAAAAAAAAAAAAAAAAAACATTTGGTCAGCGTTTGTGACTAAGTGGCTACTACAAAAGACTGGAAATGCCCCATTTTAAACATGTTAACATGGTAACATTGGGTATTTCTAAACTCAGGACAAAATTTAAAAACTATTTAGCATGGGTGTTTTTTGACGGTTGTAGATGCGTAACAGATTTTTGCTGTCAAACTTAGAAAAAGTGTTGTTTTTTTAAAAAAAAAAAAAATCATAATAGTTATTATCATTTTTTATAATAAATTATATGATATGATGAAAATAATGGTATCTGTAAGTAGACCATTTAATGGCGAGAAAAACGTATATAATATGTGTGGGTACAGTCTATGAGTAAGAGGAAATTTACAGCTAAACACAAACACAGCAGAAATGTAAACACAACCCTGGTCCTTGACGGTAAGAAAATGTAAAAGCGGTCTGGTCACTAAGGGGATAAAGGAACCATTGATTTTAAGATTTTTGGATAAGCTTCTCAATTGATCATAACCATTTTAGTATATGGAAATTTTTGTAGACAATCATTTGAAAAGTTTTCCCAACAGATTGTGATAATTTTTATGGAATCCCAGAGAGGTCATATATTTTTCTTAACATCTGGAAGTCAGAACTATATTAAAAACACATGGTCTCTCTGAGGTTCTGTACATTTGAACAGCTTATCTATAAATATTAAATGGAGGCCTAATATAATAAACTGAAAATGATTAGTGTTGCTACTTCTGTATATTGGTGTATTTCTTCAAAATGTATGAAATATACATTTGAGTGAGATACATGTATCATATACTAACATATTTATGAGACACACTTATTATATACTAACATTATCACAATGCTTAAATAAATTTGCTGTTTTTTTTTCTTTCTAGTGAAGTTGGAGAAACACTTTGCGATGGAAAATCAGAACGTAATTAATTTATTTGCTTATTTGTTCAAACTGTTAACAAACAATATCATACCATACTCAGTCAAACAAATGTACTTATAGCACATATGGCTATGTATAATTTAATGGAGTACTGACAATTTATAAAATCCTAATGTAATAAGCTTTAAAAAACATTAAAAAGAAGAAAAGCTATATGTAAAAATAGTGAAGAAGTAAATACAGTAGTTTTGGGTTTTTTTTTGCAGCAAAGTTATGTCAAAAATAGTATTCATTAACCCCTTCAGGACGGAGTCAATAGTGCACGTTCTGATCAAAACAAAACGTAAACAAAAACTGGAATTTGCGCTATATGTCTGTTCAACCGTAGTTCCCCTCTTTCATATTATATGCACCCACACTTATTATATATCATTTTGTTCAGGAGAAACAGGGCTTTAATCTATCATTAACTATTCATATATGGAACATCATTTATTATGAATAAAAGTAAAAAAAATGTGAGAAAATAAGATTTTTTTTTTTAAATTTGCATTTCCGTCTGACATTTTAACTGTGAATGTCATAATACTGTTAGGTTTTACTGCAAAAAAAATGCACATATTTGTAATCAGCGATGTCTCACGGGTACAACAGTACCCCCCATTAACAGGTTTTATTGTGTTTTGGAAAGTTACAGGGTCAAATATAGAACATTACATTTTCAAATTGAAATTTTCCAGATTAGTAATGTTACCTTTGAGACGGTGTGGTAGCCCAGGAATGAGAATTACCCCCATAATGGCATACCATTTGAAAAAGTAGACAAGCCAAGGTATTGAAAGTGGGGTATGTTTAGTCTTTTTTAGTAGCCACTTAGTCACAAACACTGGCCAAAGTTAGCGTTCATATTTGTTTTTGTGTGAAAAAAGCAAAAAACTAATATTTGGCCAGTGTTTGTGACTAAGTGGCTACTAAGAAAGACTGGACATACCCCACTTGCAATACCTCGGGTTGTCTACTTTTGCAAATGGTATGCCATCATGGGGGTAATTCTCATTCCTGGGCTACCATACGCTCTCAAAGGCAACATAACCAATCTGGCAAATTTCAATGTGAAAAGAATGAAATGCAAGCCTTATATGTGACTCTCTAACTTTCCAAAACACCATAAAACCTGTACATGGGGGGTACTGTTATTCTCGGGAGACTTCACTAAACACAAATATTAGTGTTTTAAAACAGTAAAACATATTACAACAATAATATAGACCATAAAAGTGCAGTTCGCTTGTAAAAAATTCAAAAAACGTCACTTTTACTTAAAATATCATCGTTGTAATACAATTTACCAGTTTGAAACACAAATATTTGAGTTCAGCGAAGTCTCCCGAGTAAAACAGTACCCCCTATATACAGGTTTTATGGTGTCTTGGAGAGTTAAAGGGTCAAATATAGTGCTAGCGAATTAAATTCTCTGCACTTTCTCCCTGTGTTGTCAGGCATGTCAATCAAATTTTAATTAATCAAATCACATAATTACGTTAAAAGATTATTTAAATATACATGTAGAATTTTAATATATATGCTTTTATAGGTATTTAAATTCTACGTGTATACTAATGTAATCTTTTATGTAATTATATGTATTTATCTATATATATATATTTGCGGATATTTGTATTTTATATATATATAGATATATATAGAATGTCATTCTAAGTGTATTTTGTTACCGATATATATATATTAATAACAAAATACAGTTAGAATGAAATTACATATGCATATATAATTTATATTAAATTTTGTTTCAATATTTTATTTATTTATTTTATTATTTTATTTATTTATTATTTTAATTATACATATTTATATATAAAATATATATGTACATCTATTATATATATAATATATATACATATTATATATATGTAACGTCATTCTAAGTGTATTTTAATATTAATATATATACTTATATTAATATTAAAATACACTTTGTATGACGTTACATATATATAATATGTACATATATTATATATATAATATATATACATATTATATATATATAAAAATATATTTAATTTATTTTTACACTTGTCTTTTATTTATTTTTTATACTTCCCACCAGCAGGGGGACTGTCTGATATTTCAAACAGTCCCCCTGCTGGCAGATCCACAGCCAGCTATAGGGGGCCATGTGATCGCTCTTTGAGAGCGATCACATGGCCCCCGGGGGCCTGATTTGCCGTGGGAGGGCTGCCTGGGCTGTGAGGCAGTCCTCCCGAAGCGGATCGCGGCGGAGGTAAGTACATCTTACCTCTTGGGGCTACAAGCCGTTACGGCGTGCTATGCCGTCATAACGGCTTTAAAGCCCACTTAACCCGTAACGGCGTTAAGGGGTTAAATTATTGAATTTGTTCTGGTGAGTAGAATCATTACCTTCAGGCTTTTTGCTGTAAGCACTGTCTTTTCAGAGAAAATGCAGTGTTTACATTACAGCCTAGTGATAACTTCACAGGCCACTCCTCAGATAGCTGTTAGAGATCCTTCCTGGGTCATGGCTGCCTAAAATGCATCCAAAGATTCAGTGTCTCCTCCCTCTGCATGCAGACACTGAACTTTCCTCATTCATTGATCCAATTCATCTCTATGAGGAGATGCTGATTGGCCAGGGCTGTGTTTGAATTGTGCTGGTTCTGCCCCTGATCTGCCTCTTTGTCAGTATCAGCCAATCCTATGGGGAAGCATTGTGATTGGATCAGGCTACCACTTATGCTGATGTCAGCAAGCAGTGGGCAGGTCTAAAGGAAACAGGGACAAAATAAGCAGGTGTAGACTTGAATACAAGTAAGATCTTACTATATTTAGGGAGGTATGAGGGGACCAGGAGGGCTAGATGGTGGTTTTAACACTATAGGGTCAGGAATACATGTTTGTGTTCTCGACCCAATAGTGCTCCTTTAATTGATGTAACTTTGCATTTACACCAATTGTGCTCCAAAGGAAACCACAGAAACCAAGAAATATTTAGGTATTTACTAGACATAGTCTGTGGTTTCATTGATGTCCCTTTAAAATGTCCTGTTACTGGTGGGAATGGTACAGCTAATGAGGCCAGGCATAGGATCTCACTAAGTGAGTGCCCCCATAAAATGAACAATAAGAGCAACACCATGTGCCACTCTATCTCCGGATACTGAAATTAAAAGTAAAATAAAGTAATGCGTGCTCAGTATTTAATTTACAAGCTCAGTGTGTCCAACCTCAATGAGCATGTAATATCTTTCTAATAAACCCATTTTGCCCCCTTTTGCTTTCCCTGTGACCACGAACCTTTCTTTGCCTGACCTTGCCTATGGATTTCCTTACTTGATTTGACACTTGGAATAAAAAAAAGACTTGCTTAAAGAAGTAACATGCTTTTTCACAATCCCCTGCTTACTGAGCCCATTTACTCTAAACCATGACAATAAAAAAAACCCACATTTTGTAGGTATGTGACAAAAAACAAGCGGAGGACATAATCATTAGTTAAAACTCAAATTGTTGTGATAGGGAATAAAGAGGAAATATATATATATATATATATATATATATATATATAATTTTATATTGCGTAGTTGTCCACATTTGTAGGGTATCCTGGCAATTTTCAGCAGGTGGAGCTTATTCATACTTTGATACATTTTCAAAAGGTATTAGAATATTTGTTTGTGATTATTTTTCATGCTTAGCTTACTTTAGTTTTTTGCAGGAAATTTCTGGAAAGAAACTTAGCAGCCAGCGGTTGGTCAGATCTGGCTATCAGGAGAATCTTCTTTCACATTCCTGACTTGAATAAATAACCTGGGTCATTATGATTAGTTGGATAAATGTTGCTATAGGAAATAACAGGTTATATTTGTTAAATGTTATCTTCAGCATTTTTTAGTTGTAAGTGATCAGTTTCAGCCAGTTGTTGTAGGTGACATTACAACTAACGAAAATTTAGTGAATAGTCAAGTTGAACATTTAAGCTAATAGACAATTACATCAGCTAGATACAAAACAAGGGAAACTTCAAATTTTTTTATATATTTGTACATTTGCAAACAATTTGGTTAAAAAACTAAATAGATCAATAAAGTCAACTTTAATATTAGCTTTCTAGAGACAATTCTCTAATTAAATAAAATTCTCCATGAGGAAAACTGTTTAATAAGTCAAAAGGCATAAACATTTACTTTAGAAAAAAAAAACATGATTTATTTTTAGTTTATATTTTTTTTTTTACAAGTGCAAAATTTCCACTCATGTGGTTTAAAATCTAAATCTAATTACATATTACTGTGTAACCGAAGTACAATTTTTAGAAAATGCTAGAGATTTTGATAAACAGACATACAGGATTGGAAAACTGAAAGGTTAACATTAATTGTCTAACTTCTACTAATTGTTGTAAAGTATAAATGCAAGAGGAGGAAATCGGTTAAGAACACTGGTGTTATTTAGCATGACAAAAACATGTGCTATGCTTGGAAAAAGTTCTATATAAGGGCAAATCCCCATTTAAACCAGGGGTAGTCAACCTTTTAATACCTACTGCCCACTTTTGTATCTTTGTTGATGGTAAAAATCACCTTACCGCCCACTAGTGCCGCAGTCACAAATTTTATACCACAAGTTATTTTTTTTTAAAAAAAGAAGGGGTTTTAATATGTACTTAAGTTTATCTATTTCTTTCCCCTTTTTTCTATTCTACTTTTTTTTCTGTGTGGGTGAGGGGTGCAGTGTGTGAAGGGTGTACTGTGTGAGAGGTAGTGTATGTATGTGAAGGGTGCAGTGTATGTGTGTGTGTGATGTTGTGTGTGAGGGTTGCTGTGCATGTGTGAAGTGGGCAGTGCATGTGTGAAGTGGGTAGTGTGTGAGTGGTGGAGTGTGTGAGGGGGCAGTCTGTGTGTGCGTGAGGGGGGCAGTGTGTGTGTGAGTAGGCAGTTTTTGTGTGTGTGTGAGGGTCAGTCTGTGTGTGAGGGAGGCAGTGTGTGTGAGTGGGCAGTCTGTGTGTGTGTGTGTGTGTGCGTGTGTGAGAGAGGAGGGCAATCTGTGTGTGTGTGTGTGTGAGGGGAGCAGTCTGTATGTATGTGAAGGGTGCAGTGTGTGTGTGTGTGGTGCTGTGCATAAGGGTTGCTGTGCATGTGTGAAGTGGGCAGCACATGTGTGAAGCGGGCAGTGTGTGAGGGGTGGAGTGTGTGAGGGGGCAGTGTGTGTGTATGTGAGGGGTGTAGTGTGTATGTGAAGGGGCAGTCTGTCTGTGTGTGTGAGGGGGCATTTTGTGTGAGGGGGCAGTCTGTGTGTGTGTGTGTGTGTAGGGAAGTGTGTGTGAGGGGTGTAGTGTGTGTTTGTGTGTGAAGGCTGCATAGGGCCTATGCTGTATGTCGGTGGGTGAGATGTGAATATATATATATATATATATATATATTTATTTATTTTTTTTTATATATAAATTTACATGGTTACATATGATTCAAGAAATAGTAGTAGTAAATTTAGCCTTAACCATGTTTACTATAAAGTACAATCAAAAATTCTTATAAAACTAAGAATAAAATAATTTAACAAACAAGACAAAAAAAGTAAGAAACAATTTAAAGATGGGTTGGCAGGGAGACCTAGTTAGTTAATTTATATGTAGATCAGGGATTAAGGTTTAAAAAAAAAATAATTTTGTCACAAGCCCACCACATATGAAGCAAACTACCGTTAAATTTTTTATACCTCCGGCATAGAGGGTTGTCTTTTGCATTAAATTTAAATAATTTTTCAGGATATTAGTGCCATCTATATACAACTTTAAAGTGCAGTTCTTGAAGGGACAAGCAGTAAGTTATCTTACCCAATTGGGACCAGCTTTCCCACCATAAATCTTTATCTATTTGACTTGATAATTCCTTTCCCCATGTTTCTAAAGCTTTAACCTTTTTCATAGGGTTCAGGAACTCAAGTAAATCATACCATGCTCTCACAGTTTTTTTATTGGAATTATTGCACAAGAGTCTGTCAAGATGATCTTTTTGTTTTTTATTTTGTAGTTCGATCATTTTTGAGCCGAAGTAATATTTAATTCTAATTAAAGAAACATGTTCTTTAACTGTAATGCCAAACTCTCTTTGGAGTTGGCAGAGTGTTTTAAATTTCCTTGATAAATATAGGTCCTGAATTCTTAAATTAGTTTTTTGAAGAGTTAAGGGAAGTTTAAAGTCAATCATGTTGTATTCCAGCGCTTCTAATGGGGAGGTCATTGCGCATTTATTAACTATATGGATTTTTTTCTTGAAATGAAACCAATCATCTAAGATATTAGTCAAAACAATACAATCAGCTTTAATCAGGATCTTATTTAATTCAGATTGTTTGCACCATAATAAGGTTTCTAGATGATCAACTTTCAATAAGGATTGTTCTATTTTATACCAGTCTTGGTCTTTTTGGGATGTTATTTATATTTGAGTGGCATGGGTCAAACTATTTGCCAGTTGGTATCTAAAGATGTCTGGGAAGTTGACTCCACCCTGAGGTTTTTTCTTTGGTGCAAGTGATATCTAGGGATACGAGGTATTTTATTACGCCAAAGAAACTTTTCCACCAGTGTTTGAAATTGTTTAAAAAAATTATATGGTGCTTTAACTGGAATCATCCTAAAATTGTAAATCCAAATAGGTAATATGCAAGATTTAATTACGTTCACTTTTCCCATCCATGAAGAAAAGACATCCTTGCATGATTTCAATTTTAAAGTTAGCTCCCTTATTAAACCCCCAAAATTAGATTCTGCCAAGTTTTGTAATTGTTTAAGAATCGTTATGTCTAGATATTTTAACCCTTCTTGTGGCCAATGGAAGCCGTATGTTTGTTTTAATATAGCTATCTGATCGGACGCCATGCTATATGTAATGGCCTGTGTTTTTTCAATATTTAATTTGTAATTTGACACTCCGCCATATATATATATATATATAGTGTATCTAGTAAAACTTTCAAAGAAGTTTCAGGATATGTAATTATTAGAATGATATCGTCTGCATATGCTGGTTATTTATTTTCACTCCTTTTATATTGCCTTCCTGCCTTATTCTTTGAAGTAAAGGCTCTAGGATTAAAACATATAGCATTGGTGCTAATGGGCATCCTTGCCTTGTTCCGTTATTTACATGAAAACTGTTTGTTAAAAATCTCTGACCTGAAATTATAGCAGATAGGGTAGAGTAAGTAGCCATTATTGCGTCCACTATTAAGTTACCAAATTTAAACTTATTCAATACTTCCTGAAGAAAGATGTGAAAATATATCTTAATGTCTATCCCTCCCTCCCTCTTACCTTTTACCAGAAAGGTGGGACATAATGCTCCTCCGGCTGCAGGCTGACTCTCTTGTCCTTCTGCAAGCACAGCACTGTATCGGAGCGTTGCCATGGTAACCATGACAAGCCTGCTCTCGGGAGGAATATAGAGCCTCCCAGGCCCTTCCTCTGATGGAACTAAGTGGCAGCGGGTCAGTGAAGGAGATATTTGATCTCCTCACCAGCCCGAGAGGGCTTACATCAAGGCTGGCTCTGCATGGGCTGGCAGGGGAGATGAAAGGATCTCCGCTGCAGCCTTGGTCTATGGCCACTGGATGTTTTCTTCAGAACCCACCACCACTCACCTGATATCCCAAAACCACCCACTAGTGGGCGGTAAGGACCAGGTAGACTACCCCTGATTTAAACCAATAGGATGTCTCTCAACATTTAACACTTTGCAACCAGAATGGTAATGGTACATGAGTATGTAAGTTGAGTGCTAAGAAATTGTGTGTATACAAAATGTAATACGCACTCACCCTACACAGAGAGAAAGAACTTTTAAGCATGTATATATTGAAACACTCACCTGGTATAGAGCCATTTCGGACCGGCTATAGAATATGGTACCTTGAAAAAGAATAGACCAGACAGATAAAGAGGATATTGCTGGTAGATGTGTCAAGTACAATTTATTGAACCATAAAATAAAAAATGCTTTAGAAGCAAGCTAAAAGCAATTGAAACAGAAAAACAATAAAAAGCAATATAAATTCCTCTGGATCCGAGACTGGTTTCGACAAATCAAGGCTTCCTTAATCTGAAACTATCTTACCTGTGCTATCAATCACTTTTGAAGTGTGCAATTTGCATGTAATTATTGCCTCAGCCAATCAAAAGATTGATATAAGTGTATGTGTACGAGTGTGTGTTTGTGTGTATATATAAATATATATATATTCCAAAACGTAAGTTTGGCACTTTCCCCAATAGTTGAAATCGTCAGCTACTGCCCGGGTGCAGACCCATGATGTATATATAGAAAAATCATAAAGGTGCACTCTAGGATTTAAAAATTATAATTTATAATTTTCAAATCCCGGAGTGCTCCTTTATGATATATATATATATATTGTTCACGTAGAGATTGTAGCCGTATTAGTCCAGTGATGTAGATGTAAAAAACAGATACAATTTGTATCTTGTAATACCTTTTTTATTGGACTAACAGAATTTTTTAATGACAAGCTTTCAGGATAACCTCCCTGTCTCAAGTCTGAAGCATTTCTTAGCAAGAAGACACAATTTGATGTGTTGTCTTGCTCAAAAATGCTTCAGACTTTAGAAAGGGAGGTTATCCCGAAAGCTTGTCATTAAAAAATTCTGTTAGTCCAATAAAAAAGGTATTACAAGATATGAATGTTATCTGTTTTTTACATATATATATATATATATATATATATATATATATATATATATATATGTGTGTGTGTGTGTGTGTATACACACATATAAACATATTGTTCATTGTTTTATGGTTGTGTTTAGATAACTTAATTTAGGTTAAATCCCTCTTTTTATATTCAACATAATAGAGCTAATGTTGCATCTTTTTCAACATCTAGAAACTTTGAATAAATAACCCATGATGTCTCTCTTATTTTGCCTTTAAATAGAATGCCTATGCTGCTACAACAGAACCACCTACCAATTCATGCAAGAAATATCTACTATAATTGATTGGCAGCCATGCATAATAGGATACTGTGGAGCTAATGGAGAAATCATTGTGTCACAAAATGGATGTGGAGTAATCCCCACTGTGTCTGCCAGTTCAGGTAAAGACATTATCAGAGGTTTTTTTTTTATTAACATGATAATTCAAAGTAAATTCAAAGAGAATATCAAATTTCAGGCCAAAGTAGACGAACCAAAAGCATAGCTGACTTAGACAATTTTTCCAGTTCAGCTACTCTGATTTTAAATTTTAAACTCACTTTTAATTCTCACTTTAGTGAATAGTCCTACTTTTGTATGAGTCCCAACAGCCCTCTGCCTTTGTTGCATGTTCCTAAAAGTTATTAAGAACACAGTTTAAATTCACTCTTAAACTATTCATAAAATATTTAATTTCATTGATCCAAGGTCTCAAATAAAAAAGAGCTGTAAAATCTTAGCGTATTCAGTCTGTTAATGTTTGTTTTACTGATAAGTGCTCCCGTGGACATCATTGCCATAGACAGCTGCATGAACAAGTAGCAGCAGCCATACTTAAAGTTCTGTGTTATCAAATATTTAGTATTAAATAACAATGCTTGCCAAATTGTTAAAATAATTTGCAGAACTACAAAGCTGGAAAGTGTAATGTTTATCATGTGTATTCAAAACTTGAAAAGACTACTAAAGGTGTGGTTGCAACAAAGCAAAACTTTCCCATGACAGCTCAAGCTAATATAACAAAACCAATACCTGGTTCTGACGGCAGATAACAACTGTTTGTCCCATCTACTCTGCCCAAAAATGTGTCACATTGCATACAGAAAGACTGTGTGGAGTCTAGGAGATGCAAGCTCAAATTATGTTGCAGCACTATACATCTGGACTCTGACAAACGTATCGTAACACAGTCCCTTTAATATGCATGCAACATCTTCAGTACCTTATATAACTCTTACTACTCCTAATAAATGTTGCATATTCTTGGGTGGCATTTTTCCTATGCACACTTGATTTGAAAAATAATCGCTAAGTTGGTGAATTTGCAAATGCATTTACATTTAACAGCTAACCTGTACATGCATTGTATTGTACTAATGCTTTCACACTTCATACATGGTTGTATACCCCCTGCAGGTCTGACCTCCACTAAAGGTGGGATTACATCTAATGAAAGTATTCCCAAGACAATTCCAGCTAATGTAACAAAGTCCATATCTGAATTTTCAAGTCCTAAAGGAAGCACCTACAGCATAATATCACATTTACCCACTTCCAAGAATGTATCATACACTAATCTATTCCCAACATCTACAGCAGCTAAAATGTCCAGTGCTAGGATGCCAAGTAGCAAGCGCCCACCATCTACAGCACAACCCACTGCTCTAATAACGAAGGAAACGCAATTTAACCCTACATCAAAAATGTCACCCCCTTACACTGGTGTAATGGTAACTTCCAAGATTTCAGTGACAAATAAGACAGCACAGGCCTCAACCGCTCTAGATTTTACACCTACAAATATTCAGGAAACAAACATCACCTTGTCAAGTGCAGCCACTCATAGCTTTCCACCTTATACTCAAGTGTTGGCAAAGACTACAGTGGAAAAAAAGAAAAATGCTACAACAAAATCTACAGAAGTGCCATTTACTGAAGGAACTTCACGTCTGCTAACATTACAAAAGGGTGAGTATAACCCCAAAATCTCGCTTCCTTTAAAATGGCCGATCATATGAGATGTTTAAGACTGAAAAAAACATTGATTTTGTTTTTATTTTTTTAGCAGATCTGTACTGTATTCTTTTCTTAATAGTTTTAAACATAAAACAATTAAAGTTTTTGTTGATTTTTTTTATAGTGTCATGACAATCACTCTTTTTAATTATTTACAGGGTTATTTACTAAAGAGAGAATTCAAAGTTAATTTAAAATTTAAGGCCAGAGTAGAAGAATTGGAAGCATAGCTGTCTTAACAAATTTTGCTAGTTTGATTATTTTGACCTTAAATTGGAAATTCACTTCTAATTCACTTATAATTCTCACTTTAGTGAATAACCCTGTTAGGGTATTTCTCATTACAAATAGAAATGTTCATGAAAGGTCCCTTTCCCAAAAGGGCATGTATGCCATTTTGGTAAAAAGGTCCACAACTATCATGATTATTAGAAACACTATAATGAAGAAGGTAAACAACAATATTCATCCAGGATCATCAAGGGACAGGAAATGCTTGTTCTTAGACATGACCATTTGATGTGTTGCTTAAACATATTGAAGACCAACAAACTAATCAGCGTATCACTCATTTGCTATTGGTAACATGAAACATGCTTGATTGCAAGAGATAATTGTACAACAAAAAGTAGCAATTCCATAGAAATGATACAGAGGACTGGCAAAACAGATCATTGCAAGGATAGAAGAAATAATTTGTCAAACAGATTAAGGTTAATTTTTATGGCAACCAGAGAGGAAGTTTAGTCAACCTCTTCTCAAATGGCCCTTGGAAAAATAGCCCAACCTATAAAGTTACAAGATTAAAATACACTTTAAAAGTTACAAAAAAAAAATGAAATAAAAAGGACAGGGCTGCATTAAAATATGCTCTTAAAGTTATACAGAGAAGATAACAACCCATTTAAATATGTTGTTTTTACATCTTGCTTAAATAGTAAACCATACTTTATTAACAATTGCAACACCATTTTATCAGCTATAACTCTGAAATGTTGCAGTTTACATGACAACTATCTATGCTCTCTTTTTGCCCTGGGAAATTCTTTCATTTTTCAACTCATGCTAAAGTGACACTCCAGACTCTCAT
Source organism: Pelobates fuscus (assembly GCF_036172605.1). Taxonomy (NCBI): domain Eukaryota; kingdom Metazoa; phylum Chordata; class Amphibia; order Anura; family Pelobatidae; genus Pelobates; species Pelobates fuscus. The sequence continues at coordinate 97,578,735 of NC_086328.1, forward strand.
TACAACCATTATATGTCTAAGATGGCCAAGATTGTTCATTGTAATGTAATTGGTTGGCTTAAAAATGATTAAATTTAGTGGTGTTTTAGACAGTTATAAAGTTAGACAGTAATAAACCTTGATTTTGATCTAATTTTGTATTTGTGCCCATCCTCAGATAGCTGCCTCGTGATGAGTAGAGATGAATATATATCAGTTGGAAATTGTACCTCACAGGAAAAGATATTGGTTAATTATTGTGAAGGACATTGTGCTACCTCTTCTTGGTATGTTACAATATGTCGAATTGGTTATTTATCTAAAAAAGCACACTTAGCACTGTATCAAATATGATAGTTTGTAGAGACATCTTGTGCAATATTTAATTATATGTTGTAAAAAAGAGACTCAAGTTACTGACAAAGTGGAGTCTTCCACATTTTCCAACTGAATCCAAAACCCAATTGATAATAAAAGTAAAATATATGGACAAGGACAGTATACAATGAAAAGGGGTTAGAGCACTGGTCTTGTAAACCAGGGGTCGTGAGTTCAAATCTCACTGGAGCCTCTTAGACTCCCACACTCTTTCCAAGTCAATCACATTTTCCTTTAGCTTTCTACTTTTATTTAAAAGAAGAATAACTACCACAACAAATAGTCTTAAATTAGAGGGACACAGGTTTAAAAATAATATCAGGAAGTATTACTTTACTGAGAGGGTAGTGGATGCATGGAATAACCTTCCACCTGAAGTGGTAGAGGTTAACACAGTAAAGGAGTTTAAGCATGCGTGGGATAGGCATAAGGCTATCCTAACTATAAGATAAGGCCAGGGACTAATGAAAGAATTTAGAAAACTGGGTAGACTAGATGGGCCGAATGGTTCTTATCTGCCGTCACATTCTATGTTTCTATGACTATTCATTGATATGTTAAATTAATTGAGCCATTAATTAAAATTTTATAGCAATACAATCCATGCCAGTCTCACTATTTTTTTATATAATAATCCTTTCATCAATTTTTGGAAGGATAGATGTACTGTTGCACTGTTTTCTTCCACAGTGAAGGACCACTCAGATGGTCTCAGATAAAAGTGAGTTGACATGGCAATTGACAGTGCCCATTCACCCCTGCCTCCCTGACAAAGTTTTCACACACATCCAGTCTGTAGCGTGATTGACCGTCCTTCAGTGCCACTGGCGCAATTGACTGAATGTGTGCTCTTCTCATGGTTGAAGTGGATCATTATTTGCCCATTGATTTTTTTTAACTTAATGGGACCTATCATAGTATACTTATATTATAGCATACCTAGAGCTCAAAATGTCCACTCATCACTAGCAAATGGTAAATTCACCCCTGAAGGCTACACTATGGCTTGCAGTGGCGAGTCACTTTTTAGACCAGGTTAATAACATAGGAATATAAATTTTAAGCCCTGGTATACTTATATTTATGTTTTCACTATAAATTATATTTAAGTATATAGTAATGAGATATATATATATATAGTCCTACTATTAGTTGAATCTCTGCCTGCAAACTGGCTTTTTAGTGTCTGGAAAACCAGTACATAATCTAGTACGCAATCTTTGCTCTGATGAAAATCTATTTTTCTCTGCTCAAACTGCTATAATACTACCACTTATAGTTTAATTGTGTTTTAGAGCACAACCACAATACTTCAAATATATGAGAACGAATATTTTTTTTCTCCTCAACTGAATAATTGTAAAAATAAAATGCACTTGTCAGGGGGAGAAGTACTACAGATAATACACGTAGGATATTTAATCTAATCCATAGAATAAACATGCATAAATGGGGATCTGTTATTATGGCTCTTGATGCCGAGAAGACCTTTGACAGAGTCAATTGGAGATTCCTCGACTCTGTCATGAGCCAGTTCGGCCTCAAGAGACAATTTAGGAATAAAACCATGCTGCTATATAGGAATTCTACAGCTCAAATAATGAATCCTTACTTTGAATCTGATCCTTTTGAGGTTAAAAAATAGTACTAGACAGGGTTGCCCTTTGGCTCCCTTGCTATATATCCTTGCAATTGAACCCTTAGCTAGTATGATTAGACAGAATGTCAATATAAAGGAGGTTAAGTCATATAATGGAGAAATTTAAAATCTCCCTTTTTGCAGATTATGTGCTTCTCACCTTGACGGTTCCGTTAGTTTCAATCCCATTGGTTTTAGAAACTAAATCTTCCTTTAGTTGCTTTTCAAGATTAATATGAATATTTTACCTAGGGCCCAGGAAGAACTTTTCTTTGATTCCACTTCTCATGGGAAAGAAACAACATTCATTACTTAGGAATTAAAATATCCTTCGATATTGAAAAGCTGATACAAACAAATGATGATACCCTATTAAAGAAACTGCAACAACAGGTGGAAAACTGGAGGATGTTAGAGGCTTCATGGATAGGCAGATTAAATATGATCAAAGCATTTTTAATACCAAAACGTTTGTATAATTTCAGAGCAATCCCCTATAGATTGGGAAAAGGAACCCTTAGTCAGTTTCAAAATCTAATCTCTAAGTATTTTTGGTCAGATAAACAGCCTAGGATAGCTTATGATATCCTTCGAAAGGGCTATTTAAAGGGGGGAATATCCTTCCCGGATGTATATAAAGCCCATGAAGCTTGCATGCTATCATATCTCTTATTGTGGTTAAATTCGGATATGAAAAACCAATCATGGTATATACTAGAGCAAGTAGATAGCACCAGACATAAACTATGTGTTCTTTTTTGCAACATGCAATAGAAGACATAAATGTCCAATCGTGGATTCACTTTGGTATAATGAAGATTTCAGACTTGTGCGATGGGACTAAACCTGTTCCATTTGCAAAGTTACAAGTAAAATATAATCTTCCCTCTAGAGATCTCTTCCAGTACTTAAGGATTAAAAATGTCTTAATGTTGAAAACAATACTTAATAATCATACTATAGATTCCTTTACAAATCTACATAAAAAGAAGGGAGTGATCTCTAGATCTATTAAACTGTTAGAGTCAATGAACCAGGAATCCCATATAGCCTAATTTCTTAAATGGGAACAAGACATTGGGGGATCTTTCTCTCTCCCAGAATGTATCCATAGTTTAGCTCTTTCTGAAATATATCTAAAGATAATATATAGGTGGTATATGGTCCTGGCAAGACTTCACAAAATCTCACTTGATTACCCTAGGGAATGCTGGAGATGTGGGGTGGAGGTAGGTTCTATATATCATGTTTGGTGGGAATGGATGGGATTAAGGAATATTAAAGTTAAAATGCTTAGACTTGTAAATTCCCTTTTTCCGGAAGTAAAAGAAATTAGTCCTCAATTGTTTCTTTTTAATATTGGCTTCCCTTTTCAAGACAAAAATCAAAAATATCTCCTGACCCATATATTCTTTGCTATTAAAATATGTATAGCTAGGGCTTGGAAATCCTCAATTCCTTTACCATGGCAGGAGATTATGGATCAAATAGAATATCAACATAAGATGGAATCTAATCCTATACTGGCACCAGAATGACTTTGGAAAAATTATGGTTATCCTGGACAAACAAATATCCTACAAGATAACAAAGCGTAATGATTCATTTGGCCTGATTTGGCCATATGTCCAGTCTCAGGGACCTCTTTTTTTACCCTTTAATGTTGTCGTTATTAAAATAATTTGAACTTCCAGACAATATTTAGATATTAAATGGACCTGAAACGGGGTTACATATAGAAGCCATTATAGAGACTATACCATAATAAGAGAACCTATGTATAAACGGATGTATATAGGGTGATGTTTTTCTCTGTATGGAAACTTTCTTGCTTCAATGTGACCAAATATAATATGATGTTAACCCTGTTTCTATGCAAACTATGTCTGTCAAAGCTTTTGATTATTGTTATATATTTTAAATAAATAAAATAAATATAAAAAAAAAATGCAGTTTAAATCAGCATTAAGCATTGGGCAATTATTTAATATGCGTTATTATTATGACCACTAATAAATACAAAATTAAATTAAGTACACAGGTAAATGTTAAAAGTGACATTATGGTAGAACATCACTCTAGTGCTAACACAATTAATTCATCTTTTTCAGGTATTCTTTTGGATCCCAAACAATGTCTCGAAAATGTTCATGCTGTCTAGAGACACAAAAAATCAAACGGCAGGTTTTATTGCAGTGCCCTGATGGTGAAATAATAGAACAAACATACCTTCATGTGGATGAATGTTCCTGTGTGCAAATCAATTGCTATGAGGAAAAAGAAAATGTTAATTAAGCATAAGATTTTACAGGACACTCTGATTACATGTCTTATTACAAAGATTGCAAAAACCAACATAATCTTATGGTAGTATTGCACTTATTGGAATTAATTTAAGATTTTACAGATAATCATAATGATTAGAATCTTCAAAAACGAGATTGGTTGAAAGTTGTCCACAAGTGACGCCAGGTTGCTGCACAGTAAATAAATATTAGGAAATATGTAAATGTAATCTGTGCTCAGAACATTAAAGGGGAACTGTTATTTCTCTGGATTTTCAACCCCAATATATACAGATATCTGTTTATAAGACATGAAAAATAAAATCAAATGTAGAAATCCAGGTATCTTTATCCTGCTATTTGGTGCCTCCATCTTAACTCTATGTCAATGATTGTTATAATCTATGCACTTTGCACGAGGCAGTATGCAGAAAGAAAGTAAAAGAGAAAAGTAAAAATTAAACAATGTTTTTAGTTCTTGTCTTTAATTAGAATGCCTGCTATTACTTTGCTTTGTGAACCAGATCACAGTGTGATTGGCTATGCCATTAATATCATTTTAAAAGGAAACATACATCATATAAAAAAGTAAGCACAAGTTCTAGGTGATTTCCAATACTTTATTCACTAGTATACATTTCAAAGAAGTGATAGTTCCCTTTTTGAATCGCTGTATGGCTGATTAGATGTACAGCTTATCTGATGATTTAAGCTTGACAGATTCCTTTGCTATTCAAAAAAAGGAACTTTTTCATGTTATGTAACGTGAATATTCTGTCCTCTCACTCATACTTCAAAAACCAAAATCGTAAGAACCTATGTCATCAAAAGAATGTCAATGCATTATCATGTAGTATTTAGGTTGATGTCTATATCTTGTGTTGATCACTTATAAATCTGATTAACCTTGTTTTGTTTTTAAAAGAAATAATAAAAAAGATTTCTAGCTAATCTTTGCCTCCATTGGACATAGTGTATATTCAGTAACGTTCACACAATATTTCCCTTTATCTTGTATTGTGGAACTATACACAGCAAACCACATTTTCTTATTACTGAAGGTGTTTTTAACATGTATGTAGAAGCCACTTTGGCAGATTCTGTGGATCCCATTAAACCATCACATTTGTATTTTTCTATTACAGTTGGTATATTTTTATCTCAATTTTTAAAGCCTCTGTTGACAGGTGCAAAACCAGTTATTATGAAATCAAAAGCCTGTTGAACTCTTTGAGATGATTAGTTACACACTAGGAAACAAAATCAAAGCACTGATTACCAGTAGTATCAAGTAAATCCTACCTTTATATGCAGATTCCGAGTAGGCCTACAGTTCCAGAGGATTGGGCAGGATGGGCAGTCGGCTTTCAGGGGTTGTGTATGAACACCGTTGAATGCTCCTCCTAGATGCTATGGAGTGAATGCTTCCCCTGTTCGGTAGATCCTATCTCCTGAATGCTGTTTGTCTAGTTGTAGGGAAGTGGGATGGGCAGCAGTACCATCTTTGTCTGGGTTCGCGGAGATGCGAAGCCGAAAACAGTTCCAGGCGTTCAACAACCAAGAACTGCTGCCTGTGTTTCCAGAGACAAAATGGTGGCCACCCAGGGAAAGCACTCAAGTAAATCCTTTAATTGCAGTTAACAACAAGGGGTGGTCGGTGTTGTGTTCTGAGTCAATAAAGGGGTAACCACACATGCTCCGTTCGGTTCCCGAATTTGGGGACACAACTCTGTTCGGTAAAATCCAATATTAGTTTGGGCAACCCCAGAAAATTGTACTAGGTCCACCACATGTGGTGGCACTAAAGTCTATCTGGAAGCATGATGCATATGTTCTTCAATAAATACGTTCTACCTTTGGCAAGTCTAGTGCTTGGAAAAGATATGGTCAACTTGCTCAGACACGCACAGGAATGAAGAAAATAATATTTGGGGGATAAATTATTTTAAAATGATTAATAAATAAAAATGCAGTCGTGTTCTTTTTAAAAAATACTGACGTACCTGTAAGTTTCTAACTAGTGATATTTTCTACTGTCACCAAGATAGCCAATTGATTTTATGGCCCCGATTGTAGTAAAGGGACAGAACATATTTGCTAAGTGTGTAAATATTAGTCACCAGGGCCGGTGCAAGGATTTTTTGGTACACAGGCGAAGATGATTTTGGAGCACTACCCAAAACATCTTCACCTGTGTGCCATTTAACCCACCTTTTGTTTCTTAACCCCCTTTTTTAACTGTCTTACCCTGTTTAGTGTATACTATATACCTCCATTGTGTATCTCTTACTGTTATGGTACTTTTTAGCAGTAAACCAAAATGTTTAAATGTCTATCTGTTCCTGTCCAAATTAAAGAAAATTGAATTGCGTATATACGCTGAAGTAATTCAGTCTGACACACGGAGTTCAGGTTAAAATAACTTCGAGGAAATTTATTGGCAAGTCAGTCAAGAGCGGGCTCGCAGGCCCTTTTAAGAGGCATTTTGCGTCATCATTGATTATCAAGATATCAGTAAATAAACATCATTAATTGGATTAATGGTTAAGTGTCTGGGTTAGTGTCCACCTATCAATATAATTAATTGGCTCAAAAACTAAGTGGTTAGCTAAGTGTCCACCCACCGAGAGGTGGTATTGTTTGGACACGGGTGGGGACAAGGGGCTCAAGCGCCATTTCCCTTAGCATGAGGTTTACTCGGTGGAAAGGGGGGCTTGAGCGTCATTTTACACGGTCAGTGATGTCAGGTCTTGTGGTCAGGTGCAAGGTCTCTTATGAATAGAACATTTCATTACTACAGTGTTCTCATGGCCTTCAAATTATACTATGTTGCGAGTTAGGGGAAATTCAGCAGTTCCTGAGTTAGTCATGTCTTTATAGAAAATACAGTCTTTGTCCATTGTGTTAGATGTGCTGGGAAATTCTGTCATGTAATGTAGTTTTAAAATGGAGAAGTCAGGTTATGAGGACAAAATGGAGGATTTGTGTCAGTATGGGGTTAAAATGGAGTTAGTGCAATAATTCAATACAGGTTCAATAAAGATTTTTAATAATTCTACATCATTACTAACCCCCTTTGTGTTTCTTACTCTCCTCAGCCTCTTTGTGTGTCTCCTTCTCTCTCAGTCCCTTTGTGTCCTTTACTCTTACTAGCTCCTTTGTGTATTTATTTCACCATCAGCCCGTCTATCTCCCCCGAGCCCCTCTGTGTCTCTTTTTCCTCTTCTTCAACCCCTCTATGTCTCTTTCATCCCAGCCCCTTTGTATTTCCACTCACAGGCCCTTTTGTGTGGTGCTTTCATTCCCAGCCCCTCTGTGGACTTTCTCACTCCAAGGCCCATCTGTGTGTCTTTCTCCCCCTCATATCCCTCTGTGTCTTTCTCCCCACTCAGGCCCCCCTGTGTGCCACTCTCCCCTCCATGTCCCTTAGTGTTCCTCTCTCCTTCCTTCCATGTCCATTAGTGGTCCAATCCCCTCCCTGTCCCTTAATGGTCCTCTCCCCTCATGTCCCCTAGTGTTTCTCTCTCCTCCCTTCCCTCTCCCTTAGTGTTCCTCTTCCCTCCCCCTTACCTGTCTCTTAGTGCCCCCCAATCCCTATAATGTTCCTCCCACCCCCCATCTTAGTGTTCCTCTCCCTTCTCTTTTAGTGGTCCCCCCATTACCTCAGTGTTCATTTTCCCTTCCCTCCCCTGTTCCTTAGTGCCCCACTTTAATGTTCCTCTCTCCCCCTACTGTTCCTCTACCCTCCCTCTTTAGTGTTCTTCCCCCTCCCTTCACCCCCTCCCATAGTTTTCCTTCTCCCCATCCATAGTTTTCCTTATACATCCCACCATAGTTTTCCTTCTCCCCTTCACATAGTGTTCCTTCTCCCCCTCCCATAGTGTTCCTTCTCGCCCCACCATAGTGTTCCTTCTTCCCCCCCCCCCCATAGTGCTCCTTCTTTCCCCCATAGTGCTCCTTCTCTCCCCCCATAGTGTCCCTTCTCCCCCCCATGGTGTTCCTACTCCCCCCCATCATGGTGTTCCTACTCCCCTCCCCCCTCACATATTTTTCCTCCTCTCCCCCTTAGGGCCAATCTATCTCCCCCTTTGTCCCCGGTAGGTCTTCTACCTTGTGGCGTGGCCGACCAGTGCGCGTTGTGGTACAGGAGCTTCAGTCTCCTGTGCCCAACTGGACTGACAGGAAGTGCTCTCTCAGTGAGCACTTCCTGTCAGTCCGGCCGGGTACAGCTCCTGTACCGCAACGCGCACTGCACAGAGTGACAGGTAGGAGGTAGCGCTGTGCACCCACACTCCATCCTCCATCCTGGCACCCCCCGGGCCGGTGTGCCCTAAGGCGGCCGCTTGTGCCGCCTTATGGACGCACTGGCCCTGTTAGTCACTGCAAAAATAAATTCCCATGTGATAATATTGATTTGTGCAATGATTTAGGAATGAGTCAGAGAGATTAAAAGTGAAGCTGATTATTGCATCATTACATCGGAGGACTTGAACTTTTTATTGTCTTATTAAACTATTCACTGTCACAAAATGTTTTATCAAATTGTTTACCTGTTCTTACCTAATTCCTTTAGCACATGCCTCATTACTTTAATAAATTTTAATGGGAATTTACGCTTCTTTATCTGTCTATTTGTCTGTTTCTCTATCTATCTATCTATCTACCTACCCCCCTTACTCAATGTTTATATTTCTGTTGATTCTCAGCAAAAAAAAAAACTGCCTTTTATGAAGAAATAAATGTACAATTAAGAGGTATATGTGACTGGATATTCACAGACTTTTTAATGTGATGATTATCAACAGAAATATAATTTTATGTTAATCTCCTGAACCGTTGCAATACACAAATTGCGTTAACATTTTCTATTAGTTTTCTAGTATCTTATAAATGCTCAGGGAGAAATCTGATACTGGGGACAAAGATCTACAATACCTCATTTATGTTTTAATGTAATGCTGGTATATCGCTGTATGTACTGATAAAATAATAAGGAGGCTGGCAACATATACTTCACGTGGACTGTGTGGGGTACATGTCCCCATTCTAGGACCCTGATATCAGTACAGAGTAAATAACTGAGTTACAGCAAAAAAAGTACATTTTCCAGTGATGCTTTTTAGTTTACTTGGATGTGGCAGCATTTAAATCCAATAAGGCTCTCTGACAAGACCTGACAAAGACCATTATTTCATTGCCAGGTCCCATTGAAGATGGAATAAAAAAATGTCACTGGAAAACCTACCTTGTAGTTCAAATCGTTGCAATATAGTGTGTATACTGAATCTCACATTGCAATATCAGAGGTAAAGCATAAGCCTATATCCCTATAAATTCAAACTACATAAATCCTCTACCAATGTATTAAATGCTACGTAATTGCATCTGAAGTAGAAATACAGTCTTATGTTATGGAAATTCCAGAAGGCTCACAATATTTTTTAAAGGGACACTGTAGACACCCAGACCACTTCAGCTAATTAAAGTGGTCTGGGTGCAATGTCCCATGTCACTTAACCCTGCAGTGGTAATTATTGCAGTCTCTGAGAAACTGCAATAATTACCTCTGAGGGTTAACTCCTCCTCTAGTGGCTGTCTGGTAGACAGCCAATAGAGGTATGTCCAAAATGAAAACAGTCCATTATCTGACACTGGACGTCCTCACGCTCTGCATGAGAACCTCCAGCGTAAGATTTTTCCCTATAGGAAAGCATTAAATAATGCTTTCCTATGGGGAAATCCTAATGCGAGCACGGCCACATGCGCATTAAGTCTCCCCCACCAACTGACGTCTGCAGGGGAAAAGAGTGGGTGAAACCTGACCCAGCGATGAAGGACATTGACGCTGAATTCAGGTACATGACTGAAGGGTGGGGGGCACTGCAGGAGCCTATAGTGCTTTGTTTTCCTGGCACTATAGAGTTCCTTTAATGCTCAACTGCAAATTCTACAGATAACATTGCTTAAAAACCTCATCTGCATATCCTTAGGATTAAATTAAATAGTAATTTAGCAGATAGTCACTTGCAAATACAATGAATTGGATCCAACAGGGGTTTTAAAATGTTTTTAACTTTTGTTAAAATCTTTCAACCATCTGACACCTTCGACCACTACTATTACCCACTTTTTCCTAAATTCAGCAACAAGTTCATACTACTCCCACTATACCTTCCTCCATGACTACTGTTAGCAGTCTACTGTGTTTGTTTATCAGTACGTGTGAGTATTAGAAACTGGAATATTCCAGTAGGTTCCCCCGTAAAGAACAATCACATTTTGACACATCATTTATTATGTACGTTACCAGAAAACCTCAATACATTCCATTGAGTCAGTCGTTCAAATGGGTCTTGCAGGTTCTGGAAATTTTCCTTCATTAATGGTATTTACATATATCTATGGACAAAGCAAAGGTAAGGTTTCACTAAACAGGCAAAGTTATTCTGGACTGAAGATACAAGAAGGGCAAGAAGAAGCAGAACTAGTCTCTTATATGAGAAAAGGACCCTTTAAGTGAGTTTAGGCTTTGCTTGAAGATGATGGTCCTTGAAACAAAGATATGCTGAGAAAGTAAAGATACATTTTTGAGATTGAATAGATAATCCTGTAGTGAGTAGTGATGCTGTAATCGTAAACTGGCATGGCCTGTTTATTTTAAGTGGCTACTGTAACTGAATGATCTACAACTGGGTATTGCCATCTGTCCTGTGGGAGGAAAAAAATGCTCTGGTGTAACGGTAATGTGGTTCAAATAGTGAGAACTGCATCTATTTTGGAACCTTTGGTAATTATGTATCTTCTCATCCTTTCCCTCCTCCCCAAACAGGGAGAATGACCGAGACTGACCACACTGGTGAGCAGTAGGCTGACATCACTGCTGCTACAACAGCAACCCTTCCCCTTGTACCATGGGGATAAATATAGCATAGGGACAAGCTGATTCACATGGTGCTGGTCAAATCAATTAGCATTACACAAAAAAAGTAAAAGAAAAAGATGAATGCATTAACAATTCATTGAGTAGGTTACAGGCCCCTTTGGTGGACTCTTATATATGTATTGGTTGAACCACCTTCCTCCCCCCCCACCCTCCCCAAAGGTGGCCCTGAGAGAGATCTATTTCACTCACCTTATTCACACTACAAACACCTCACTACAAACACCTCAAACCCCATTTCCTCCCTATTCCTCTAGCAATAAAATCAGTTTTCTCTTACATTTTAACTACATATTTTGCTCATTATATTGATGTGCGTCTATGCATATGACTAAGTCTCCTCAAGTGAGTGTAGCGGAGCTTAGTAGCCAGGCTGAGTACCTCCATTGTAGCTTTATTATTCCAGGAGAAACTTGCACTTCAGTGATTATAGCTCCCCACAGATACTAAACGACACATAGTGTTTGGGACAAGAACTGCCTTTATTGCAGCTGTGTAGAGGTATTTATACCGACAGAGGGTCATTTACATACAATGGGTAATTAACAGCACATACATTTCCCCACCAAGTGTTCTTCCCATAATTCAGTGTTTTTCTTGCTGAAAACAATGCTCAGCCCCACCTGCCACCAAAACAAACAAAGGCTCAGCATAATTTTGTTCATATAATTTTAACAAGCTGAAACAATGAAGTCTCTTTGTAAAATGTCCTCTTAAGCAAGAGGAAGCCCTACCCCGCAACCCTGGGTTGATGACATAATCCATCACACAGGGTAGGCAGTTTGAACTGGTATGGAAGTGTTCCTGGAACAATGGAACAACACCCTGCTGGGAAAACAAAAATACAAGAGACAGGGGAAGAAAATAGCTAACAAACAAATACATCATACACACCCCGCACCTTTAATGTGCACAGAGTGACTAAAACATAAGAGTAATCTGGGTACCTATATAAAGTGTCTGTCTTCCCTATCCAGGAATGGTGACTACAGTCACAGTGAGATTTGTTGCTGTTTGACTGTCCTATTTCCTATTTGTATAAATCATTTAATTCTACGGTTTTAAAAAAAAAAAAAAAAAATCTGAAAAAGGATATTAAGTCTACTGGTGAGTAGACCTTGCTGTAAGGTCTTGGATAAATATTTTGCTCTTGTTTCATTGCCCCTTTAGACTGCCAAATTTGGCATTGTTTCCATAGGTGTCACAATTATTTACCAAATGGCTATCGATATTGTTATAGATTATCAGCCATTACTGGGCTATACAACTGAATATTTAACAAGTAATTAATAGTTGGCAACGTTTTTAGTGCCTCCAGTAACATTTAGGAATTGCTAAATACTAAGTAGCATCTGGTTTCTAAAGTTCCTTGGTTCTGAAGAATGGTTAATGACTGCAATATCAATAAATTGTGAGAAAAAAAATACATTTTATTCTTAGTACTATGTACATTTAAACACTTATGCCAATCTATCAGAACAGTTATAGATAGTTTTCAATAATGAAGTGTGCACTGTAAGCAAATGTTTTTAGTGGCCTGATGCAGGTATTATGCAATTGGGTTGGGATACACTTTTCTTAATGTAGATCCAGTTTGCAAAACAGTATAAGCTAAGTGTGTGACAGTATTAACCCTTTAAGGACACATGACGGAAATTTTCCGTCATGATTCCCTAATATTCCAGAAGTTGTGTCCTTAACCCCTTCAGGACGGGTGACGGACGAGGTCCGTCATCCAGGGGATACCCTTAACGACGGGTGACGGACCTCGTCCGTCACGCAGTAAAATTAACCCCAGATCGCGGGGTTAATGGTGCTCCCGGTCTGCCTCTGTGTTAGAGGCAGACCGGGAGCACCGGATCGGGCTGCCCCAGTACATGTGACCACTCTGACAGCATGTCAGAGCGAGCACATGTGCTCTGTATACTTACCTCCGCCTCCCTGCACTTCCGGGTTCAGTGTGAAGTGCAGGGAGACGGATCTTCACTGATCCTGCCCCCTGGAGAAAAAAATAAATAAAATTAAAATCCCACCCCCCTTTACCCATTTTAATAAAAAATTAACCCCTTCCCTGCCAATTGATCACTGACTACAGTGATCAATTGGCAGGGATTACATTTTAATATGATCTGATTTTATTATTAACCCCTGAGGGTTAATTCTTTTTTTTTTTTTAAACCCTCAGGGGTTAAATTAATTTTATTCATTAATTTAAATATTTTAAAATGATAAATTTAGCTAGCTGGGGAGGGTGGAAGTTAGTTGGGAATTAGGGGATTTAGTGTTAGGCTAACTAGGGGTTAACGTTAATAAAAGTTTTAAAATAAGCTTTAAAAAGTTAAAAAATTAAGTTAAAAAAAGTTTTAATAACGTTTAAGTAAAAAATAAAAAAAATAACCCTTTACCCAGTCCAAATAAAAATTAACCCCTTCCCTGCCAATCTATCACTGCCTAGAGTGATCAAAATACAGATCACAGTATTAAACTGTGATTTAAATTTTTTTAACCCCTGACGATTAACTTTTATTTATTTTTTAACCCTCAAGGGTTAAATTTATTTAATTAACTAATTTAAATATTGTATAATTAAATATTTTGCTAGCTGGGGTGGGTGGGAGTTATGGGAAAATGGGGAATTTACTGTTAGTGCTGCTTACTGCTAGTTAGGGGTTAACGGTAAAAGAAAAAGCTTAGAAAAATGTTAAATCTGTAAAAACAAGTTTTACGAAAGTTTAGGAAACTTTGAATAAATTAATAAGCAAAACAAAAGTTTAAAAAATAGTTTTAAAAAGTAAAAAAAGTTTTAAAAAGTTAAAAAATACATTTAATAACGCTCATTACCACTACACCTGGTACAAGCTAGCGGAAAAATGATCCCACGCTAAGGTTCAAAATATGCCTTTTGAAATACCCTGGGATGTCTTCTTTAAGAAATGGTATGGCTTTATGGGGTATTTGGATTATATAGCCTGGTAAAATACTCTAAAATGGGACATGGGCACAGCGTAAAAATTTAAAGTTTGAAAAAAAATGGGATGGCTGTGTCCCAAATGTGCCCCTCCGATGTCCACATATACCTGGCAAAGGTACATACGGGGCTATTTTTGTACTCAGCCGACATAGCTGAGCAACATATAAAGTATTATAGAGTGGTGGTACACATAAGGTTTGCAAAATATACTGTGCAAACTCACTTTGTGTGTCAAAAAGGCAGAAAAAACGCTTATTACCACTACACCTGGTACAAGCTAGCGGAAAAATGATCCCACACTAAGGTTCAAAATATGCCTTTTGAAATACCCTGAGATTTCTTCTTTAAGAAATGGTATGGCTTTATGGGGTATTTGGATTATATAGGCTGGTAAAATACTCTAAAATGGGACATGGGCACAGCGTAAAAATTTAAAGTTTGAAAAAAAATGGCATGGCTGTGTCCCAAAGGTGCCCCTCCGATGTCCACATATACCTGGAAAAGGTACATACGGGGGTATTTTTGTACTCAGCCGACATAGCTGAGCAACATTTAAAGTATTATAGAGTGGTGGTACACATAAGGTTTGCAAAATATACTGTGCAAACTCACTTTGTGTGTCAAAAAGGCAGAAAAAACGCTTATTACCACTACACCTGGTACAAGCTAGCGGAAAAATTATCCCATGCTAAGGTTCAAAATATGCCTTTTAAAATACCCTGGGATGTCTTCTTTAAGAAATGATATGCCTTTGTGGGGTAGTTTGAATTATATAGCCTGGTAAAATACTCTAAAATGGGACATGGGCACAGCGTAAAAATTTAAAGTTTGAAAAAAAATGGAATGCCTATGTCCCAAATGTGCCCCTCTGATGTCCACATATACCTGGCAAAGGTACATATGGGGGTATTTTTGTACTCAGCTGACATAGCTGAGCAACATATGAAGTATTATACAGTCGTAGCACACATAAGGTTTGCAAAATATACTGTGCAAACTCACTTTGTGTGTCAAAAAGGCAGAAAAAACGCTTATTACCACTACACCTGGTACAAGCTAGCGGAAAAATTATCCCACGCTAAGGTTCAAAATATGCCTTTTGAAATACCCTGGGGTGTCTACTTTAAGAAATGGTAGGCCTTTGTGGGATAGTTTGAATTTAAAACCTGCGAAGATGCTTGGAAATTGCACATAGGCCCAGCGTCAAAATTCTAAGTTCTGTAAAAACTGACATGGCTTGGTCTCCAATATGGCACTGTAGCTTCACAAAATAGTGCCAAAGACATTCATTGGGGATGTATTTTTACTCAGAAGACTTAGCTGAGCATAATTTGGAGGTTTTGAACTTAGTGGAACATATGAAATATACAAAATGCCCAGCAAAAATGCAATCCGTATGTAAAAAAATGCCCCAAATTATTTTTTAACACATACTTTGGCATATATTGGTGAAAAAATGGGGGCATGCTAAGGCACAATATGCACCTTATGATATACCCTGGAGTGTCTACTTTTACAAATGGTAGGCCTTTGTGGGTTTTTTTTGAACAGTCAAACTGTTATAATACCCCAAATGGAAGCATAGGCTCATTAAATCCGTCTCTCAAAATTCTACTGTGAATACTGAAAAGGACAGGTCTCCTGTATGGCACTGTAGCTTCACGAAATAGTGCCATAGACATACAATGGGGCTGTCCTTTTACTCAGAAGACTTAGCTGAGCATAATTTGGGGGGGTTTGACCTTAGTGGCACATATGAAATATACAAAATGCCCAGCAAAAATGCAATCCGTATGTAAAAAATGCACAAAATTATTTTTTACCACATACTTTGGCATGTAATGGTAAAAAAATGGGGGCATGTTAAGGCACAATATGCACCTTATGAGATACCCTGGAGTGTCTACTTTTACAAATGGTAGGCCTTTGTGGGTTTTTTTTTGAACAGTCAAACTGTTATAATACCCCAAATGGAAGCATAGGCTCATTAAATCCGTCTCTCAAACTGTGAATACTGAAAAGGACAGGTCTCCTATATGGCACTGTAGCTTCACAAAATAGTGCCAAAGACATACAATGGGGGTACCGTTGTACTCAGCAGAAGTAACTGAACACATAATAAAACTTTGTACAGGAATAGCACACACCAACTACAAAATACACATGAGAAGTTCTTTGTTATAAGTTTGTGTGCGAAAACCCCCAAAAGACACAATTTTACTCCAATGTTTAGCAGAGGTTGGCGGTAAAATGGCTATGTAGAAAGTGTCAAAACAACCTTATGTAAACAGCCTGTGGTGTCTACTTTATATAAATATATACTTTTGTGTGGCAATTTTGTTTTCTTTTATGGCTATTAAGCTTACAAGACAAACATACCAAACTCTAAAATCGCTCCACATTAAAAGTTTATTTTACTCCTTGTGCTTTGTGACCTGTAACTACCAAAAAAAACTTAAAATCCCAGACACATTATATATTCTGTAAATCAGAACAACTAAATTAATTTATTTTTAATTACTTTCCTTAACCTGCAATAATTGTGCACACATTATTTTTGCAAAAACTGTAAAAAAAAATCACGTTTTTTCATTTATTTTTGCATTTTTCTGTATTTTTTAATAATAAATAAGCATTTATGTAAATATATGTTACATCAAATTAAAGCCCTTTCTGTCCTTTAAAAAACGGTATATAATATGCGTCGGTGCAATAAATTAGTAAAATGCAAATTGCAGTTGAACCCAAACAGCAAAAAATGCAAAAAATGCTTGTGTCATTAAGTGAAAGACAAGCTTCTGAAGCTGTGTCCTTAACCCCTTAAGGACCAAACTTCTAGAATAAAAGGGAATCATGACATGTCACACATATCATGTGTCCTTAAGGGGTTAAGGGGTTAATTGAGGTAGATGTCAGTAGTGTACAAATGTTAAAGGGACACTATAGTCGCCAGAACAACTACAGCTTAATTAATGCCTTCAGGCATTTTCATGCAAACACTGCCTTTTCAGGAAAAAGGCAGTGTTTACAATGCCCCTAGGAACACCTCCAAGTGGCCACTCCTCAGATGGCCACTGGATGTGCTTTCTGGCTCAGTGCTGCACAGTAGGCAGCACTGCCATTCAGTGTCTCCACGCTCTGCATGGGGAAGCTGAATTTTCCTCATAGATATGCATTCATTCAATGCATCCCTATGAGGAGGTGCTGATTGGCCAAAATGGCATTTGGCCTCGCCCCCTTTCTGATTTTAGCCAATCCAAAGCTTTCCCCATGGGAAAACATTGGATTTGCGAAAAATCTGCAATTCTGATGATGTCACCAAGGGTGCTGGGCCAATGCCGGCGGATCCGCATGGCTCTGGAATAAGGTGAGTATTTCATGCTTTTAATATGGAGTAAGGTGGGGGAGAGGGGGGGCAAGCCACCTAAATGGTGGGTTTAACACTTTGAGGATCATAACAACAGTTGAGGATCATAGATGCATGCTTCTTTGGCTACATGTACTTACTGGCTGTTGGCATTAATGGCTGTTTTTAGTGACAAATATGGAAAACAAGCCCTATGTTTATTGCTATAAACATTCATCAGCTGGGTAAGCAGCAAGGGTGGCAATTGTCCTGCAGGCACTAGTACAGGGAGAATTGAATACTGCTATCTTATACCACAATACTTTACTAAATTATGTGACTGCGTTTTTATTATTGTTTTCTAGTTCTTACAATATGAATATAAATGTTTTAATGTTGAAATAACAAAGGGAATTTTTGCTAGATTGGTAAATTTGGGCTATTTGCAGGTATTTCTCAGGCCAAATGTAACCAGTCATTACCTACTCATGCATGTGTTCATAGTGATACTGTTTCAGGAAACTTTCCGCATATCTAAGAATCACAAGATTGCTGTTAGATAAACATTTTAACACGCATTAAAAATGCAGCCAAACTTGTTTGAAAACTAATGAATGTTTTTTATGTCAAAAGGATTGCCTGAAGTTGTATAAAAAGAAGATTGTTTAGTTAAACAATTGATATTTTACTTCCAAAACTCCTTCGATTTAAGCTCAATAAGAATAATAAACATTACATTGTGGGAAAGGAAAAATAGGGAAGCAGCACTTCCAATAATATCCTCAAATCCAAATAGAAGTGGAGACGTATGGAGAATAAGAGGACAAAAAAACACAATATAGTGTAGTATTTAAGTTATTTAGATTATAAATAAGAGTAAATGCACTTGTAATTTTCTGTACTTTAGAATCAGCTCCAGAAATGTGTGCCTGGATGGTACAATCACTCTCAGGTCAGCAAACACACTGAGCAGCCGGTAGGGAATAGGCTTTTATCAAGCAGAGTAAGCACCTGCAGGACCCCCATCAAGCGCGCATCTGTATACAGGCGCATACTCTACCTAATGTGAAATCGGGCCCTTCCTAAACCACAATGCCATTTACTTAATGTGTAATTTACATGCTTTCATATGAAGAGGTATATATATATATATATATATATATAGAGAGAGAGAGAGAGAGAGAAGGCTTGGCCTGTAATTGTAGGAGGCACTATGAACCCTATTTAAACCCAGTGAGCCCCTGCTTACCTGTTGTCGACGATCCCGGAAGTGAATCGGTTTACTTCCGGTTCACAGGGCCTGACGTCATTTTCGCCCCACCAGCAGTCCATTTTGCAAACTGTGTTTTCCTGTCTTAGTTCGTGAGTATAACCATAAGAAGCCAGAATACGATCAGCTAAACAGTAAGTCATACTCTAGCGTTTGTACGTACCCCATACTTGTTTTAACCCAGCGTTCGTTAAAACTTTTCATACGCACATTGCTCATAGTAATCATTTGTTCACTTACGGCTACAATTTTATGCATACTGGTTCTGTTTTTGGTTAAACTTGAATTTGCACAATTCCTTTAACACTTGGGCATTCGATCATTCGCATAACCTATTATGTTTCTCGTTCATATACTAATTACAGCCTCGCATGAAAACCCACTTTTCTTACAACCTGTCGTGCATGTGTAGAAACTGCTGAATGTTTGTTGAACTATCGTATGCTCTGTCTAATACTTTTCATTTCGTCTATAACACTCACGTTAATCATTGGTTTATTTACCACTGCAATTCGTGTGGTCTGGCTTTCGGTTAAACTATTTTTCACTTGTGCCACAGTGGTATAGATGTTGATGTATTGCTTAATATCAGTATAAGATTGTAATTGAGAATGAAACCTAACCTTTGATGTGAGTGTATTTCTTGAGATCCCTTCTTGCCATATGTGCTACATGTTTCCTGGCTTAATGATGTTGGAGCAATTCTTTCCCATAATGTATTGTCATAAAAAAAAACTAAATAAAAAACCGCATGATTATAACATCTTCATTGTATTTAAACAATGGTTCTTGTTAAAAGGAAACTCCAGTGCCAGAAAAACGATCCGTTTTTCTGGCACTGGAGGGTCCCTCTCCCTCCCACCCCCCAATCCCCGGTTACTGAAGGGGTGAAAACCCCTTCAGTGACTTACCTGGGACAGCGGCGATGTCCCTCGCCGCAGTCTCCGCCTCCGCGACGCTCCTCCTTGTGATTACGTCGGCCGGTGGGCGAGACTAATCTCGCCCACCGGCCGAGGAGACCTAATGCTCATGCGCGGAAATGCCGCGCATGCGCATTACGTCTCCCCGTAGGAAAGCATTGAAAAAGCATTTCAATGCTTTCCTATGGGGTTTTGAGCGACGCTGGAGGTCCTCACACAGCGTGAGGACGTCCGGCGACGCTTTAGTACAGGAAACCTGTGCTAGAAACTAGGAAGTGACCTCTAGTGGCTGTCTAATAGACAGCCACTAGAGGTGGAGTTAACCCTGCAAGGTAATTATTGCAGTTTATGAAAAACTGCAATAATTACAGTTGCAGGGTTAAGGGTAGTGGGAGTTGGCACCCAGACCACTCCAATGAGCAGAAGTGGTCTGGGTGCCTGGAGTGTCCCTTTAAATTCAGGAGGTTTACTAAGTCTTTCATCCAATATATATTGTATAGCAATTGTTTTTCAGAATTCTCCTGACAAATAAGATGCTGTGATGAAAAACATGGACACATAATCTCCATAGTCTTACGTGCTCCTCATACAGCAGCAGCCGGTTGCTATTGATAATATTTTCTAATATATCATTATATATTAGTGTCAAAATAATTCATTTGTCTGTCAATGGGGTTTTGTACTATTGTCTTAATTCACATCTTCGTCTAAACTTTAATTAATCTATAACACTCACGTTACTCGTTGGTTTATTTACCACTGCATTTCATGTGGTACGGCTTTCAGTTAACTGTCGTCGGCACAGTACCATTTATGTATGTTTAGATGTTCGTTCACCTAAATTTCTATGTTTACTACTCCCATACATAACAGCTGTTAGTGAGTTAACACGTTCATGCCTTCTTTCGTTATTTGGTGTAAAGATCCGGGTATTCCATATGCACTTTCGTCTCGCTCTGTATACAGTGATAGTTAAGCTCGTTATCAGCATGATTATAACATCTTCATTGTATTTAAAATACGGTTATTGTTAAACTTATTTCAGGAGAGTGTCACAAAGTATCCTATATTGTATAGCAGTTGTCTTTATTGTTTCCTCCTGACAAATTGAGATGCTGTTTTGAAAGCGTGGACACATACTCACCAGGCTATTACATACACATTATATAGCAGCAGCTGTTTGCTTTTGATAATTTCGTCTAGTATATAACAACATTAGTCTGCATTATCCGTTCGCATAAAACCATGGTTAAAGTGTTTTATTGGTGTATTTAAGTATGTTTAATAAGATTTTATTCATGCTCCACTTCTTTTGTCTCCTGCATCTCATGTCCCTAGTTACACTAGGCTGTATTTAAATAAGATGTCAATTAAGTTTGGTTATCTTCCCTCCTGTTAAAGTTCATACAGTTACTGTCACTGATAGCAACGGTGCCTTCTTGGTTATAAAAAAAAAAATACGCCACTTCATTTAAAGGGGTCTCAGTTTCTTAATCATACTGCATTATGCGCTCAGTTATTGATGGCTTGTGCTATACGCCGTAGTAATTTGGGGGCCAATTAAGCTTGCCAAATTCCCATTTTAGCATTTCCATAAATCTCTCATTATTATGTTATTTTCCTGTATTTCTATTGTCTAAATAATTACACGAATTTAACAGTATGTCCAATGTCAATTAGGGTAATTATTTACTAAAGTATTTCTCCTTAAAGCAGTTATGTGTTTTATGAGTATATAAGCATGTTAAACTATGGTTAATGTCATCCTCATCTTCTGTCGGGTGCACTACTTATTCCTGACTACATCACGCTATATAATTAAGATGACAATTAAGCATGTTTCATTTCCTCCTGATTTAAGATAATACATTCACCGACACTGCTTTCAATTGGGCCTTCTTGGTTGAAAATGCAACTGCAGCATTAATAGAGTTCTAGTTATCGCCCCACCAGGACAAGTCAAATCTTCTTGACATTAGTCTACATATACCGTTCAAGCAAGGATCATTATTTCCACTACTGTATACGTGGTACAGGACAAGCAGCAGGTACGATAACTGATAAAACCAGGTGGGGTCAGAAGTAAGTTTACGCTCTCGCTAAATTAGGTATGGTCCCATAGACCTCATCGCCTATAAGTCAAAGTGGTCCCAAAAGGCATACAATCAGCCCTTCTGTTCAGAGATTCGTGCCCAATCGACCCAACACATAGTTATAGCCTTGCATAAAGTCATAGTTGGGGCCTCACCCGTCACGGCCAATCGACATAACATTCTTTTACATGTCATCAAGAGGCCAACACCCCGCCACCCACCTCAGTGGCATGAAGGCCCCAAGAGCCAAATCATAGGTAGAGCCTCTCAGAGCCACTTGGCAAGTAGTCAGGGCATCACCTGTCACCAACATAAGTTAGTTAATACAATTTCGCCTGTAGGCACTACTCTAGTAAGCTGGGTCACTACAGTTCCATACGGTACCATACTAACCAAGCCATCTGCCTCACTTACTTAGCATGTCTTATGCTTCTATACAAGGAGATGTTCATATTTCGGACCTCAAAATGCCTTCCTGCGCCATATGCTCAGCAGCAGCCCATACGATCAAATTTCATCCTGAAACTTAGCAATTCCCTCTACCAGTAACGCCAACGCTAATTATCAGTCCAACACAACCCAGAGGGTTTTGAGAGACAAGTAGGCAGGCCGATTGTTTTCTGGGTACAGTACAAGTCTGCAATAATTTCAAATGCCGGTGGTGGTAGTTATAGTGCTTGTAGGCTTCTTCATGTGTGCTCACTTTGTTTCAGTGCGCATGCCAAACCACTGTGCCCCAACAGGCTGTACCCAAAAAATCTTCCACCCCATTAAACGTTCCTAAGTTACAACGCTACCTGTCTACTCATCCTTATTTACATCTGGTAGAACTCACCTCTAATAATGGGTTTCACACAGGCTTTGCGTCACTCCACACAGGTATTTTGAAATGCCCCTTACTACAGTCAGCACTCACAGCTACTATTTCGCTATCAGACTAACCTTCGGCTCCACAAGTAGCCCCAAGTTATTAGATATCTTTGCCGAAACTTTAAACCTGGCTCCTACTGAACATATGCAGATGTCCAGTAGTCATACTCTACTTAGACAACTTCCTCACCATCGAACCACACCACAAGACGCCACACAGCCTTAATCACATGTTCACTCTGTTCAACGTTTTGGGAGTCCCCGTAGCCCAGACAAAACAGGAGGTCCCAACACAGAGATTACATTCCTGGGGACTACACTTAGTTCTATTTCTATGCAGGCCAGCCTGCCACAAGAGATAGTAGATAGAATTCTTTCTTACATCAACATCTGCACGTTCCAACGCACTTGCACCAGGAATCAGCTACAGTCACTACCAGGTTCACTCAATTTTGCGATGAGAATAATTCCACAGGGCAGGTCTTTAATTTCCAGAATCCTCTCTCACTTGCATGGTCTTCCTGACGACGACTCCACAGCTCTCTTAGACGAACCAGCTAGAGCTGATCTGAAACATGTGGCATCTGTTCCAGACCTCTTGGAATGGCAGGTCGATATTTGTTCTCCCCATTTCTGAGGATTCCCCTGTGGTTCGGACTGACGCATGAGGTGCCGTAGATTATGCAGCGGTTTTGGTAACAAATGGGTACACGTCTCTTGGGCAATAGAGTCTACCTCGCTACTAAATTTCAATACATGTCTGAGTTTCTGCAAATCTGAGTTTTAAAAGACCACTTCTAGCAAACCTGAACAGTGCTCTGATCACCTACAGCTGGAAGGAAAAGGCCTTATGCATGTCTGAGTTTCTGCAAGGAAACTATCTACCCTTAATACTGGACACTATAATTGTATTGAATATTAACCACTTGCATATTTTTTAACTATGTATCTCTAACCACCATTTCTTTGTCATTGTATCTTAACTGGGTGTGCTTGTTCTTTAATATATATATATGTGTGTGTGTGTGTGTGTGTGTGTGTGTATGTATGTGTGTATGTGTATATATATCTGTGATGTATGAGTGTTTGTTCATACATACATATATTCTGCAGTTTGTCTTGTCCTGCATGCTAAAGCTAGTTGCTCCCTGCCCTGCTCATCATTGGTTTGTTAACTTAAATGTTATTCAACATTCTGCTTATCTCTAAAGACTTTCTCTGTTATTTCTGCTCCCCCCCCCTTATTTTATTGATACCCACCCGAATGTCTTGCTTGACCAACCCTCACCTCCTCTGTGCATCTCCATTCCATAGCTTTTATTGCAGTTCTGTTTTGTCAAGAAATCTTTGAAAACTCACTTCTTCATTAAAGCGTATCAATTAAACTGTCACCAGGTTTCTCATCCCCCACCCCATGACTACCTTCCTGCAACTGTCAAAAATTACCTACCAAGCACTCAAGAAACCCTTCTCTAACAAACTACTTAATTCCACTACTTTAACCCTTTGTGTCACTATACCCCACTCCCTCTAGCATGTGAGCTCATCGAGCAGGGCCCTCAACCCCCTCTGTTCCTGTACGTCCAGTGGTCTGATCTCAATTCTGTGTCTGTTAGTCCACCCATTGTACAGCGTTACGGAATTTGTTGGCGCTATAAAAATAATAAAATAATAATAATACCTCCTCAGCACTATTTGAAATCTACCCAATCATAGCAGCGACACACATAGGGGGCAATGAGTGGAGAGGGCAGTCGGCCAGATGCTTTTCTAATATCTTGGCGTCATCTAATTTCATTTACAAAGGCCGTTCTCAGTCCCTCTCGATTATGAACTTGGTAAGGAGTCTTACCTGGCTAGTGACAAATCTTCAATTCTGCATACTTGTGTTCACATTCCAGGTATTCAGAATAACGCAGCTGACGCTCTCTCATGCTATAATTTGCAGGTATTTTCAGAGTTCGTCCGTTAGCAAACTTGCAACCCAGGGAGCCTCCAAGCTTCACAGTCCTAATTATGCGTTAAAAATACTCTGTTGCTCCATAGTAGGTCGCGCTCACAGGCTGGTTATTCCTTAATTTAAGAAAGCCTATTCCAGAGTGTATGAGTTGTTTAAAGATTTGTTCGTGATTATTGTGTAATAATGTTTTCCATTTGAAACTATGGTCGCATTTACAACTTTTGCCACTTTTCTCTGAAATTAGTTTACAATACTATCAAACCTTACTTGACAGGCATACTCTTTTATCGATTACTCATAACAAAACGATCCAAACTGGTCCACCAGTAGAGATTAAATATTATCCTACCTCTACCAAATCATGTCCTATCCACGTTTTGGATAGTCTATAGGAATCTCAACTCACTTCCATCCCTGATTCCACAGCTGTCTCTGGAAATCACGTACCAACTCACATCATTAAAAAACTATGGGTCAGAGGAAATCATGCACATACAACAGATACATCCCCAATCCTGAGAAAGTAATAAGATTGGCTTTCCATGAAATGTCTAAATAATGTATTGCTTAATAAATGTATCTGATTTTTAAGAATCACTTCTTATATTTTTGCTCTCTTTTACAGGTCTAACCTCACGTCAGTTTCGGCACACCTCAACTGACTTTGCTCTTACTACTTCTGATTCTTTTATTATAGTTCCATACGTCCTCGAAATGTGCCGTACACAAATATATATATATATATGCTGATTAGTATAATATACGTGGGATACAGCTGTTGAACCTAAAATATAATAAAATAGAACAGAGTGTAATACAGTTGATAAATATATAATAACCCCTGCTAAAGATTGCACTCACGGGATTTGAGGTTAAATGCGCTCTAATGGTGCCTCCCCTGATATTTGGCTGGTTGGTATCTCCCTCTCAGGATCAGGTGTCACCCAGTTTCAGGAACCATACAGGACTCCAACAGGTGGATCAGTAGAAAAAAAGATTTATTGATCACAATTTAAAAGTAGTGATTAAAAAATAATTTTGGTCTTTCGTCCTTTAACCCCTTAAGGACCAAACTTCTGGAATAAAAGGGAATCATGACATGTCACACATGTCATGTGTCCTTAAGGGGTTAATGGGACTTTCTCAGAGACCAATATTCAATAAAAACAATCACAATAATAATGCTCTCAAAAAAGGAGCCAGCATCACATTCCGTAGCGTTGTACAATGGGTGGACTAACAGATACATAATTGTAACCAGACAACTGGACGTACAGGAGCAGAGGGGTGGAGGTATGCTAGAGGGAGTGGGGTATAGTGACACAAAGGGTAAAAGTAGGGGTACAAAGTAGGTTGTTAGAAAAGTATTCACGGAGGGCTTAGAAGGTAATTTTTGACAGTTGCAGGAGAGGAGTCATGGATACTTAGTATATTTTCTGGTGAGCTCAGCAACACCAAAAGACCCGGAAGACCCCGGAAAACAACTGTGGTGGATGACCGAAGAATTCTTTCCCTGGTAAAGAAAACACCCTTCACAACAGTTGGCCAGATTAAGAACACTCTCCAGGAGGTAGGTGTATGTGTGTCAAAGTCAACAATCAAGCGAAGACTTCAACAAAGTGAATACAGAAGGTTCACCACAAGATGTAAACCATTGGCCTCAAAAACAGGAAGGCCAGATTAGAGTTTACCAAACAACATCTAAAAAAGCCTTCACAGTTCTGGAACAACATCCTATGGACAAATGAGACCAAGATCAACTTGTACCAGAGTGATGGGAAGAGAAGAGTATGAAGATGGAAAGAAACTGCATACCACCTCATCAGTGAATCATGGTGGAGGTAGTGTCATGGCGTGGGCATGTATGGCTGCCAATGGAGCTGGTTCTCTTGTATTTATTGATAATGTGACTGCTGACAAAAGCAGCAGGATGAATTCTGAAGTGTTTCGGGCAATATTATCTGCTCATTTTCAGCCAAATGCTTCAGAACTCATTGGACGGCGCTTCACAGTGCAGATGTACAATGACCCGAAGCATATTGCAAAAGCAACCAAAGAGTTTTTTAAGGGAAATAAGTGGAATGTTATGCAATGGCCAAGCCAATCACCTGACCTGAATCCGATTGAGCATGCATTTCACTTGATGAAGACAAAATTGAAGGGAAAATGCCCCAAGAACAAGCAAGAACTGAAGACAGTTGCAGTAGAGGCCTGGCAGAGCATCACCAGGGATAAAACCCAGTGTCTGGTGATGTCTATGCATTCCAGACTTCAGGCTGTAATTGACTGCAAAGGATTTGCAACCATGTATTAAAAATTGAAAGTTTGATTTCTGACTGTTAATCTGTCCCATTACTTTTGGTCCCTTAAAAAGTGGGAGGCACATATACAAACAAAAAGTGGGAGGCACATATACAAAAAGTGGGAGGCACATATACAAAAAGTGGGAGGCACATATACATACGCGATTTCCAGTCCGCCCCCTATTCGTCATCACTGAGTGAACTTTGGCCCGGAACCTCACAGTCAGCAGACACATTCCAGCCAATCAGCAGCAGACCCTCCCTCCCAGGATGTGTCTGCTGACTGTGAGGTTCCGGGCCAAAGTTCACTCAATGATGACGAATAGGGGGCGGACCGGAAATTCAGACAGTTCGCAACATCTCTAGTTGACACAAGAAAAGAAAAGCATTCCTCACAATGGCTTTTATGCTGATACGATGGATCTAAAGTTAGAGCTACATGCCCAGTGTTATCTACATTTGCAGGTCAACCTTCTGTGGAAATGATGATGAGGGAAGAAGTTTAATTAAAGGGTCTAAAGGAGGAAGACAATCTAACAATTGTGACCTTGGGTTTGAAAGAAAAAAGTAAATTAAAAAAACAGCTCAAACAAAAAGTATATCAAAATTGAAATCAGGCACCTGGCACTCATTTTTAAAACAACTCACCTATGACTGTCTCCTGGAATAAACATTGTTTGCTTTTTACATTCATACAAAACAAACAGAAATGAACATGCAGTGTACACTATACATATTTTGAATTCTGTTAAATCTGAACAGAAAGAGTGTTACAAGGAAGATTCCCTCATAATTTAATATGGTTTTTTTTCTTCTAATGTCCAGAAGTGGGCAGTGCAAATTGATGCACTTGCATTGTAAAAAATTATGAGAGACTACTGACTGAAATATAATACTTGGAGAGCTACCTGAGCCCCGATTGTGACTTTATTTTAGTCTTAAATTGTAGATTATACTAGCTTTAGTCTAACTATAATCTTCATTTTATTAATGACAGGAGGCGAATATTTGCTTAAATCTCTCTTTACTAGAACTCCACAGCAGCACATTAACATAGAGAGAGAAAAAAAATAAGGAAACTATATAAGGCTCTCTTTCAAGCTGCGACAAAATAGAGTACATAAACAATACACAGCTTAAATAATTACACGAGAAATCAAACTAAATAAGATGTTGTCCGCCATTTGCAATAGTAACGTGGAACCAGCGGATGGAATCTTGACCTTTATCCTGAAGAAAATCTGGATCGAGGAAACGTAGTTGAACCATTAAACTGAAACGAGAGAAACAGAGTCGAAAACTCCGATTAGTGAATGAAATGTTCTGAGAAAACATGAATACCCCTCATGAAATACTGACAGTACAACATCCCCGATAAATACCCTATTCCCCTAAAACACAATACCAGACCTATCTACCCTAGCCCATGAAAACAGGCAAAACTAAAAGTAGGTCACCCAAAAGACAAACAAAGAACAAGGGGAGGGTAAAAACTTGGAGGGAAATATTCGCCTCCTGCCATTAATAAAATTAAGATTATAGTTACACTAAAGCTAGTACAATCTACAATTTTATAACATGACAGGAGGCTTCATATTTGCTGTTTTAACTCTCAGACAGCAAAGCAAATGAAGCATGATTCGACGGTCTAAAATAGAATTGTTGAAAGGTGTCTTCTCGGGACCAGTCAGCTGAACCCTGCCAAAACTTGTGAAGAGTGCGGTTGAAATACCCTCTTTATGGAGGTCTGGGCCTTGTCCAGGGAGGTGAACAAGTTTGCGTGCTTATGTAGTTCCTTGATGAATGATTCCCCAAACAGAAGGCCAGTAGCCAGGAGCCCAATTCCTTTGACCCCAGTTCTGATAGTTTTTTGTTCATCCGTAGAAGGACCGCCTTCCTGCGTTCCATGGAGAGAGCCCCAGTAGCATTGCCCAGCAGGTAAATAGAGCGCGAAGCCCAGTCCCGCATGGTGACTGTGTCTAGGGTCGCTCCCTCCGAGTAGGCTTCATCCGCCAGCCTCAGAATCCTGCACGGGGGGGCAAGCATATCCATCAGTTTATCCCGTGCCAGGTGGAGACTGCACTCAACCCCTTTCTTGGGGTCCCGGCCCATACGGGTCATGTATGTGGCAACCAGGGATTAAAATTCTGGTGTCGTGGCAACTTTATCAGGCAGCATGGGCCTGGGGCATTCCGCCCTAAGTTTCTTGCTCACCTCCCATTCAAGAGGTCTGCGGATCTAGTAATGCACGAATTGTGCCAAGAGGACTGTCAGAGACCATTCAGAGGACCTGGGGTGCTGAATGGATTGAGGTTCATCCAGAATGGTGTCGTCTTCCAGCAGAGATAAAAAAAACTGGCGCGGAAGCGTCCTCAGTCTCCCAGTGCCAATCAGGGTCATCCTCACGGTCGTCGCCCCATGCGTCTTCCTCCTCCGAGGGGGACTGGTCCACCTGCCAGTCATCCAGCACAGCCATAGGAGGGGGGAGTAAGGAGACCTCCTCCCCTGCGCCTGATAGTCAGTGGCGCCTTGCCAGAGAGGCCGACAGCCTCGAACAGTGACACTTTGCCGGGGCCTTACCCTTCTGGGAGTGTGGTTCAGGGCCTTCACCCTTCCAATAGCGCATCTGTGCACTTGCCTGCTCTCGCTCGGTAGAGTCTGACTCCGCGGAGTCGTCTGCCATTTGGGGGGTCCCTCTGGCGCCCCGCTCCAGTTGATTGTGAGGGAGGGCTCGAGCCAGGGCCTTTTCCATGGAGGCAGCCACTGCCACATTATTATGGCCTGCAAATTCTGCTCCTGGCTAGACGTGTCCATATCCAGGAGCTGTGTGTAACGTAACACCTAAGGACATAGAGGACAGATGTCACCAGCAGGTAAACGGGGCAGCACCCCCTAACAGTGGCAGAGGCAAGTTAGGTAGTGCATGCAGGGCCCAAGGCCAAGCAGGTCTGGAAATGGCACAGACAGTGCAGGCCAATCAGTGGGGCACAGACAAAGCAGGCCAATCAAAGGGGCACAGACAAAGCAGGCCAGTTAGGTGGGCACAGACAGCGCAGGCCAAATTATGTAGAATAGCCAAGAACGGCCAAACAGCGCAAGCAGATCCCATGCTGAATGTATGAGGAGAACCATGCAGGAGTGAGTAGTAGTAGGGTCATAGAAAATGCAATAGGCCAGTCATAGAGCGGATAATAATGTCAATTATGCCAAACCCAGCTGGGCAGCCCCTATACCTGAGTCAGTCCACTCTCCATGGATTATAATGTAAAGGATACCAAGCATCTCCTAGACCAGAGCCATTCAGCACTCCATGGATTATAACGTATAGGATACCAGGCCTACCAATGTAGCCCTAGACCTGAGCCATTCAGCTCTCCATGGATTATAATATAAAAGATACCAAGTCTAGCAGGGCAGACCCTAGATCTGAGCCATTCAGCTCTCCATGGATTATAATATAAAATATACCAAGTCTAGCAGGACAGACCCTAGACCTGAGCCATTCAGCTCTCCATTGATTATAATATAAAAGATACCAAGTCTAGCAGGGCAGACCCTAGACCTGAGCCATTCAGCTCTACATGGACTATAATGCAAATGATACAAAGCAACTGCAAGGCAAAAGTAATGACTGGAGCTGTAACAGGGTATAATGTACCCAGAAATAGCTATGACACACACAACCCACAAGGGGGGGACAGAGCTACCTAAAGTATAATCCCACTAGGCTAAAACCCAGTCCCCCAGATTGGAGAGCAAGTCTACATAAAACATAAACCTGTGCCTTTAAAAAACTAGTGGCACAACAGTAGCCAGCCAGGCACTGAGTCGGCACCCCACCCATGTGATAATGCAGCCGCGGGAGGGCAAGTGTCCGGAGGATGGGAGCAGCCGTTCACATGTGGTGAGGAAAGCCGTCTCAACCCCGCCCGTGAGCTGGAGCGAGGGTCAGGCGAGGGGGAGGAGAAGTGGATTCCCGCTCGGCGGAAGAAGCCGGCGGGCGGGAACCAACACGTGGGAACGCCGGAGTCTTACTCCGCGGTCCCGGCGGTAAGCAATGGGAAGCGGTCAGAGAACCGCTTCTTAGCGACTGCGGACGGGTAAGCATGAAGAAAGCATGAAGAAAAGCAGAAGGGAAAAAATTACCGGCCAAAGGGGGCAGAAGATAGAGAGTGTGGGGGGGGGGGGAGCAGAGAACAACACCCCAGCCCCCCAAACCAGTGGCAGGAATCCCCAGACAGAAATCCCAATGAAGGGAAACAGAATGAAAATCAAACACCAGTCCACAAAACAAATAAAGAAATCAATCTAATAAAATTCAGAAATCAATACAAAATAAATGCAGAATAAATACACCATATAATCCACAGCCATCCAAATAAAAGAAGGCAGTGATACTCTGACCTGTACTGATGTGAAGCAGCAAAGAAAGAGGAAATAGTTGTTTGGGAGGAGCCTTATATAGTTTCCTTCTCCTTTGTGATTGTTTTTTTCTCTCTATGTTAATGTGCTGCTGTGGAGTTCTAGTACAGAGAGACTTAAGCAAATATGAAGCCTCCTGTCATGTTATAAAATTAATAATATATTTTAATTTGTTACAAATTGAACCATTGTGAACCATTGTTAAGTTTGGTCATTCGTTAAGTATGGAACACATTGCCACTTGGTTAACCCCTTAACACCGTTACAGCGTTCTATGCCGTCCCGCATTAAAAGGGCTTTAAAGCCGTTGCGGCGGCATAGAACGCCATAACGGCTTTCTATCCCTGGAGGTCCGGTGGACTTACCTCCGCCGCGATCCTCTTCTGGAGGGCTGCCTGACAGCCCAGGCAGCCCTCCCTTGCAAATGAGGCCCCCGGGGGCCATGTGATCGCTCTCAAAGAGCGATCACATGGCCCCCTATAGCTGGCTGTGGATCTGCCAGCAGGGGGACTGTCTGAAATGTCAGACAGTCCCCCTGCTGGTAGGAGGTGTAAAAAAAAAAATTAGACATGTGTAAAAATAAAATGAATGTATTTATATATATATATATATATATATATATATATAATATGTGTATATCTATTATATATAATATATTTGTGGTCAGGGAAGAAGGCCGTATACTGCAACTTATATCTATAAACATTATTAGAATATACTAAGTCGGTTGAGGTGTGCCGAAACCGACGTACGGGTTGGCCTGTAAATAAAGAGGGCTAACCATATAATAGCTTTCCTTTGTGGAGAGGTGGGTGGGGCAACCGGAAGTGACCAAGCGTTGTCAGCAAGGTATGAAGGGAAGTAGTGGATTTAAATAGGCCGGCTGCAACCCCTCCCACAACTCCAGGCTCCGCCTTCTCATTTGTGGTCAGGGAAGAAGGCCGTATACTGCAACTTATATCTATAAACATTATTAGAATATACTAAGTCGGTTGAGGTGTGCCGAAACCGACGTACGGCTTGGCCTGTAAATAAAGAGGGCAAAAAGATAATTTATATTCCACACTTTATTACGTATGCACATATATCATTAACAATTGATTCATCATTTAGCCAACTGTGTGAACGCAAGCCTCAATTCTTTCTCTGGTTGTGGTATGTAACGATGGTATGCCGAAGATTTCCACCGTCCAAGCCTTTTAATAATGTGAACTGGTATGTTTTGGCTGGAGGCGGATGTGGCTGCTCCGATACGAAATGAGTGGCCTGTATAGGCTGCGGGATCGAACCCGATTCTTGTGAACAGTAATCTTACGTATTTGACGAACTTTGAGGTAGTCAATGGTTGACCGTGTATGGTGAGGAGAGGTGCTTGTTTAGGCTGGTCTGCCCTACCTGCCATGTATATATTGAACAAGTGTACGGGGCACCACTGATTGCCGGTTGGGTAGAACTGAATGTCAAGAGGTGGTCCTACTTGATTGGTTTTTGACTGTTTTAACGATAAGGTGTAGTGATCACCTATTTTGTTTAAGTGTGATATACGCAGCATCTTTTCCTTGTTATTGATGTTATTAAGTGTGAGTTCGTTAGGACGCATAAACCCATAAAAGGCCAAGTATATGGCTGTTTTGAGTGTGTTGTTGGTTTGACTGTCGAAGGGTTTGGTGTCTAACATGTCTGATAAGGCCCTGAATTTTTCTGCGTCAATTGGTAACCGTGTAGTAGGTTTAGGGCTGTCTAGGCGTTGTATGCCTTTTAGCATGTTTTTTATGGGATGTGCGGACAGGAAGTTTTTTATACCAGGATATGTGTTACTTACATAATGCTGTATTCCGGTTAAATAAAGTTTTATGGTGTTGTGTGCCAGTTTCAAATTAAGATGGCAAAAAGAGGTGAATGCCACTAAGGTACTTAAACAGTAATGATTCGTGATACCGTATTCGGAAATGAACTTATGCAGTAAGATTAAGGCACGGTTGTATGTGCGTCTGGTGTTTGGGGATAGTGAGGCTTGTATTAGTGTTTTCCCATGTTCCATGATTGTTTTTAGTCCAGGATGAGGTCTCTGAACTGCGGTGCCTTGCTTGGCCAATCCTCCGCTGTTGGGTGTAGCTGTCTGAAGACCTGCAATTTTGAACGGGATAGTGCGTCAGCTGCTGTATTTTGGTGACCTGGTATGTGTATGCAAGTCAGGAAAAAATTGTGTGTGGCTGCCAACCATGTAAGTCTCCTGACCAGGCTCATGATGATTAGTGATGAAGACCTGCCTTTGTTCAGAATCTCGCAAGCCGCTGTATTGTCGGAGTAGCATTTGACAGCTTTACCACCCCATAAGTGGCCCCAGACTTTTGCTGCTGCCACTATGGGGTAGATTTCAAAAAGTGCCGAAGTTTTAGTAAATGCGGGTAAGCCTACTGCTTCGCTAGGCCAAGCATCCCTTAACCATCTATTCCCGAAGATGGCTGCGAACCCTGTTTGACCTGCGGCATCTGTCCATAACACTGGGGACTCTAATGTTAGTGGTGGGTAACCCTGCTGTCATCGTTGGGTAAATCGGGTAACAACCTGAGGAGACGTGATATGAAGGCTCGTCCCTGTGGTATTATTCTCATGGCGAAGTTCAGAGAACCCAGGAGTGACTGAAGATCCTTCCTCGACGTTGTGCCGTTATCGAGAAATGACCCGATCTCTACCCGGATTCTCTGAACCTTGTCTGCTGGCAGGCTGGCTTGCATGGCTGCTGAATCTAAATCAATACCTAGGAAGGTTAACTTGGTGGTGGGGCCCACAGTCTTGTTCTCGGCCACGGGTACGCCTAATGTCTTGAATAATGCCACCGTCTTGTTGATACTGTGTGGTATCGAGTCTTGTTTCTCTACTGTTAGGAAGTCGTCCAGATAGTGTATAACCACTGGACAACAGCAGATATTCAGCAGTAGCCAACACAGTGTCTCTGCAAAAATGTCAAATCATTTGGGGCTACTTTTAGCCCCAAATGTCAGTCGGTTAGCGAAGTAGTATAATCCCTTCCACCAAACTCCATGCAAATGCCATAGAGAGGGGTGCAGAGGGAGCAGTTTAAATGCATTAGAAATATCCGTTTTTCCTAGCCACGCTGCCCTTCCTGCTTCCAGAATGGCCTGTATTGCATTATCGACTGTGGCGTACTGTAATGAAAACTCGGATGAAGGTATGAGTGAGTTTAGGCTTGGTGTGGTGCTTGAATGAGGGGCTGACAAATCAATAATCAAACGTGCTTT
This sequence comes from Pelobates fuscus, assembly GCF_036172605.1. Taxonomy (NCBI): domain Eukaryota; kingdom Metazoa; phylum Chordata; class Amphibia; order Anura; family Pelobatidae; genus Pelobates; species Pelobates fuscus. The sequence continues at coordinate 97,613,374 of NC_086328.1, forward strand.
ATTGTTGTATTTGCCCCGTGCCACGCCTATTGGGCTGGTTCTCCAACAAGTGAATGGTGGCCTCGTGAATGGCCCTAACATGAAACCATTCCCTACTTCGGCTTCCAACAGTTTGTCTACTGTTGCTTCCAACAGTTCGTCTACCGGTTATATACCATATATTTTGGGGTTCTATACAGTTATCGTTACCAACGACATATTTATGTGCTATTTAGATCTCTGGTGTTTTGATCTCCCCTTTTGTGTTTACATATGCTCGAGTCTCGAGCGTTTTGCTCTTAGATTCCTAGCGCGCATGCGCTCAGCAAACGGATGTACGTCACAGGAAATGTTTGCGCGTTCCACACTGAAACGCACGCCGCCGGTGATCGGCATTATGAAGAATTTCAACAGGTATAAGAAGATCCTCCTTCATATGATCCTCTACATATCCCTGAAGAAGTCCCTTATATTTTATCTGGACGAAACGCGTTGGATATATGGACTCAAGTTGTTCTTAATTTTTAATTTTTATTTTATATTATATTGTATTTTGATCTCTCTTGGTCGTGCTACTCCTCTTTGGAATCGTGCTGTTTGTTCCATGCTGCTCTGGAGTTCCACAGAGAGTGGAGATATGCTCAGAATTTCCTTCTGTTTGTAAGTGTATCTAATAAATCCTTTTTGTAATTTTTATAACATACTTCACCATGTATGGCTTTCTTTTATCCACTCCTTAAAGATACATACCTCCTTGAATTGTGCATTTGAAGCGGCTATCAAGGTTCATACTCCATATACCCCAAGGGGGTGAGAGGCCTGATTTCTACCTTCGTTTGTGAGTTAGATATCACTATCACTTATTCACTTATTACACATAACAGTGTTATGCTATGATCTACAATTTTTGTTTTTCTAGATTCAACGATCATTGTATATAGAATATTTCACTCTGGTCTAATTCCCAGGTTGTATACATATATTGTATGCTCATTGGATGTGGGTTCCACTTTGTTGTTTTTTGTCTCACTATTTGGGTGATCAGTGAGGTTCACCTAGGACCCCTTCTATTATATAGATTTTTATCTGTAATTAGTCAGTATACTCTTTTGTTTTCATTTTGACGTCTACTGTTGTTGGATCAGTAGTGGCAGATTGTAAGTTCCGGCATTCGACAGTGCCTGAAGGCAGTGCTACCAACCCTGTGTGAAACCCTTCTGTGAAACCCGTGATTAGAAATTGTACCAAGTCCCTGGATGGATGTGAACTAAGGTAAAACGCCAGTGTATCTACGTTGACCTCCGTCAGTCATTTCTTAGGGAACAAACGGTTGGGGCACATCGTTTTGGCGTGAGCTCTGTGGCAGATGGTGCAGACATGTAATAACCTGCAAGCGCTGAAGCTGCATACACCTGCATTAAAGTTATTACATATCTGCGCCTTTCCTAGGAAAACTATTGGCCTACCTAATTTATCCTTAAATGTCCTTTGGTCCGTATTATTGGTACCTGGAGCTGCGTAGCTGGTAGTAGGAAGACTTGGTTCGTTCGGGCACAAATTGGTGGAATGGGAACTGGATGCACAAATTGCACAAGACGGTGGAACGAGCCCGGCAAAATGACGGCAAAAAAGTTCCGTATCTAAATGCCTCCAGTCTGTCCTTATGTTGAACTGTACCAAAGCTGCTGCTGCTTTAGCCGAAAAGGACTTGTGGTACTCAAAAAAGGTATGGCCACCGTACTTGTGTCCCAGATCCACCAATTTGTGTAGATACAAGTCCAGTTCTTCCCTACGATGTGGAAAACTGGTGCATACAACATCTCTATATATCCCGAAAGCTAGGACAAACTCCGGTATGGTTAATTTTTTACTTAGTCTGGGGTCTCTTGCTTTCATTACCACTGACAGATCGCCATAATTAAAGGTCTTATTCTCTATCACGTCTTGTGATGCTATGAGAAGGGAAATAAGGTTGACATCTTTCCCTTCTAAAATGTCTTTCCTAATGTTAGGAGGTACCAAGTGTGCTGGAGTGATGACATGAGTGGTAGGATTTTGTGCAACTTGTGCCCCTGCCACATTACCCTGTGCTGCTATGTGTTCAACCTCTGGCGTGAGATTGATGTCTGGTGCCAAGATAATTGGTTCGGGTGCTTCCAGCCTGTCCATTCTCTGGCTGATATTACTAATTGACGCTAGGATCGAAGTCATGGTGACTTGTAGTCCAGCTAAGGTTTAATTCATATTATCCTGTGAGCTGGATCCTGGTTGAGGGGCCTCTGGGGTTGTCATCATGATCCTATACAGTTCAGCTTTCCTTGCCGTGGCCGGGTATGGTACACCCCTACGTCTTAATTCTGCCGCAATTTTCGGAATAGTCCATGACCTCAATGAACATGGACTATCTGAGTTCTCGGCTGCTGCTGGGGCCATCAAAGGGGTGGGTGGCCTAACAGGCGTGCTGGGAGGGGAGACGTCTTCTGCTATGTCAGATGCGTGAGACATCCTATATAAATGACACAAGTGTTTGAAGCGACTTGTCAGTAACTAGTAGTAGCTACTGAAGCTGTTAACGTAATGTTACTTGCCGATGGGACGATTGGCCTGTTATTTAGCGTTTGTCGTATGTATGTGCCACCGAAGCGTTGTGGCAGGAAGGTGGGCCTCGTACGTCGTATTACGTGATCTGTGAGTGACTTGTGGGGCCCTCTCTGTACTTTGGGTTGAGTACCGTGGAATCTATCTAAGTGCTATGGCTAAAGAAATTACCACCGTATTGAGTGTAATTTAGACGTTAATAGTCGTGAGGTTTATAAATTTATCAGTACATTATCTATACCCAACTATCGTGTTAGATTCTATATCGTGTAGTAGGTATAATACTTGACTAATACGTACCTGATGCGTTGATGTTTAGGTTACGGCTGTACTTGTATATGCCTAGTTTGCTTGGCCTACGATGAAAATATTCAACGTAAAACACCCATTTAAGCATACCCTTTCCCCTTATTGAAATAACCTGTAAATACACGCTTATTACCTGTCTCGCACCTAAGCGTTTGGTCCTATTTATTACACCTATTCTGGCCAAGATGTAATATGTACTACGATTCTGCCGACTCGTAATAACCAGCGTTGGTCTTGAAGATTCTGTAACATATGAGGGTAATTTGTAACGCAGCGTCCCTTATAGGTTTGGCATAATTATCTTGAATATCTGGTGTGTAAACTTTAGGACAGTAATCCACTATTAATGTCACCAGAGTTATATTCCATGAACGTACCGTATTTATCAGATTTCCTTAATACTGAGTCGCTCCCGTGTAGTAACTGTTAGCAACCCGCCTGAAAGGACATGATATTATCTAGTTTAAATTTTAATTCCCGCTGTAATCGTATGTTGATGTATCCGTGCATTTATAACAATTATTACCATATGTCCCGTATTATATTTTAATATATTTTAATAATAACAATATGCCTTACTTGTCTAATAGATAATACTTAAGTTCTTTTTTTTTTTTTTTTTTTTTTTTTATTATTTACGTGGTGACTGGTGTGACATGAAAGGATTATGCATGGTGACATAATAAAAATATATATCTATTTATATGACATATTAAAACTTCATTTAAACCACAAAGAAGCAAGCAGGGTACGGACGCAGACCAGGGATCCAGCTGCAGTATTTTTCCATCAAACGTAGAGTGTTCCGAGATCTGGGGACCCGCCGGCTAACAGCGTGCATCATCCAGAGTGAGGTCTGGGACGCACGCCAACCTCACAAACAGCCGGCAGAAAGAGCAACAAACTATCCACATCCATCCTAACTGGTCCTCACTACAAAAACGGAACAACCTACACAGATGTGCTGGTAACAATCTTGCATAACGTCCCTGACTTATATTTATTCATTTTTATGCAGTTTTATATTTTTATATTCTACCACTTTGAAAGCCCTGATATAGGCGCCTTTTTTCTAATAAATTTTGAATCATTTTTAAACTTCATTTGGAATTCATTGGATTTTATTGATTTTTAACCATTTCTATGAAATACAGTCATCTTCATCATATTTCCACCAATAATATATCTCCGTACTTCTAAATACACCACTTGGTATATATTCTGTCCACTTAAAGATCATAAATTTAAAGACACACACACCATATATTATTGTGTCATTACGTATCAGTGTTACACTGATTTATTATATCACAGGAAACAGTTTCCTATACTGGAAGGTGATTTTAATTTCCTGTTTGCTAAAAGTATAGTATTTGGCGTGCACCTAATTTTATCTCGTTTGAGACAGATTTAAAGGTATACACACCATATATACAAATTCCATGTTTTCATCCTGAATTTTAACAAAGCCTTTTTTAAGTGAACCAGCTCCTGGATCCATTACACGGGACTTACAGTGTTAATTACAATACTTCGCATTTCAGACAGTTTTAGGTGAAATTTCTGTCTATATCCAGTTTTTGAGCCCTTCACTTCAAGTCAGACTCCCTCGTCCCTGTGTGTTGCATTAGGCATACCAGACCCATTTGACTTCATTTAAACTTAACCTAGTTTAAAATACCGACATTTCATTTTTATTATTTACGTGGTGACTGGTGTGACATAAAAGGATTATGCATGGTGACCTAATAAAATATATATCCATTTATATGACATACTTTAAACTTCCTTAAACTTAACCCAGTTTAAAATACAAATTTCATTTAAAGTTTTTTTTTTTTTTTTTTTCCAATGTTATATCGCTGACTGCCGCTAGATGGCAGTATTGAACCGTATTGAAATTGCTGAATGAATTCGTGCGGTAGCCTGATTTATAATCCGTATGATTTGGTACCGTACTGTTGCCTGGGTCAGACAGTAATTGTACCCGCCGTATTGTATGAATTTTTTAGTAATGTAATTATGCCCGTGCCCGTACTCACGATTTACCGGCCAGTTAACCCCGGAAGTGTAGTTAACCCCGGAAGTGTGACCCGTCTTTCCGGCAGTCGTGATGCCGACACCGCTCTGTTTACCCGCCGAAAAGTTACTCCCGCCGAGTACCTGCTACCGCCGTTTAGTGTGAGTGGGACTCGCCGTCTGGACCGGAACCGGAAGTGACCAAGCGTTGTCAGCAAGGTATGAAGGGAAGTAGTGGATTTAAATAGGCCGGCTGCAACCCCTCCCACAACTCCAGGCTCCGCCTTCTCATATATAGATACATATTATATATATGTAACATCATACAAAGTGTATTTTAATATTAATATAAGAACATATATTAGTATTAAAATACACTTAGAATGACATTACAGATATATAATATGTATATATATTATATATATCATAGATATATACACATATATTATATATATATACGTATAATTGCAATAATAAATAAATAAAATAATAAAATAAATAAATAAAATATTGAAACAAAATTTTATATAAATTATATATTCATATGTAATTTAATTCTAACTGTATTTTGTTATTACTATATATATATATATATATATATATATATATATATATATATATATATATATATATATTGGTAACAAAATAAACTTAGAATGACATTCTATATATATATCTATCTATAAATAATACAAATACAGTAACCGCAAATATATAAGTATATAGATAAATACATATAATTACATAAAAGATTACATTAGTATACACGTAGAATTTAAATACCTATAAATGCATATATATTAAAATTCTACATGTATATTTAAGTAATCTTTTAACATAATTGTGTGATTTGATTAATTAAAATTTGATTGACATGCCTGACAACACAGGGAGAAAGTGCAGAGAATTCAATTTGCAAGCACTATATTTGACCTTGTAACTCTCCAAGACACCATAAAACCTGTACATAGGGGTTACGGTTTTACTCAGGAGACTTCGCTGAACTCAAATATTAGTGTTTCAAACTGGTAAATTGTATTACAACGATGATATTTTAAGTAAAAGTGAATGCACGGCACTTTTATGGACTATATTATTGTTGTAATATGTTTTACTGTTTTAAAACACTAATATTTGTGTTTAGTGAAGTCTCCCGAGAATAACAGTACCCCCCATGTACAGGTTTTATGGTGTTTTGGAAAGTTAGAGAGTCACATATAAGGCTTGCATTTCATTTTTTTGACATTGAAATTTGCCAGACTGGTTATTTTGCCTTTGAGAGCATATGGCAGCCTAGGAATGAGAATTACCCCCATGATGGCATACCATTTGCAAAAGTAGACAACCCAAGGTATTGCAAGTCGGGTATGTCCAGTCTTTCTTAGTAGCCACTTAGTCACAAACACTGGCCAAAACACCATTAAACCTGTTAATGGGGGGTACTGTTGTACTCGTGACACATCGCTGATTACAAATATGTGCATTTTTTTGCATAACAATATAACAGTATTATGACATTCACAGCTAAAATGTCAGACGGAAATACAAATTTTAAAAAAATATTTTCTCACATTTTTTAAAATTTTATTCATAATAAATTATGTTCCATATATGAATAGTTAATGATACATTAAAGCCCTGTTTCTACTGAACAAAATGATATATAATAAGTGTGGGTGCACTTCATGTGACAGCGGTGAATTAAGGTTGAACAGACCTTTTGTTTTGATCAGAACGTGCACTATTGACTCCGTCCTGTAAGGGTTAATACACATTTTGTATGGGAAGACAAGATAAATAGTTGTTATCATAGGCGTGCGCACGGGGTGTGCCGGGTGTGCCTGGGCACACCCTAATCCCCGCGGGAAGCGCTATGTATTGGGGAGATCTCAGGATCTCCCCTGCCGGCTCATGCAGAGCCGGCGCTATTCGAGCGCCGGCTCTGCTCTCAGCCTCCCCTCACCGGCTCACAGGCATGGAGGGAGGCAGGAGAGGACCCGGGGAGCTTTTGCCAGCAGCTCAACGCGGCAACGCTCAGATCTCGCGTGAGTGAACTCTAGCCCTGCGGGGCTAGAGGTCACTCTCCACTGGACCACCAGGGATGGATGGCGGCAGCAGCAGCAGGATCCCCCCTCCCAGGCATAAGGTAAGAAGGGAGGGGGGATAACTGATCTGCCCCCACCTCCACTGGACCACCAGGGAAAGCAGCAAGGAAAGATCCCCCCTTCCTACATAAAGTAAGAAGGGAGGGGGGATATTAAGTAATGTACCTCCACCCCCCACAATCACCCACACACATATACACAGCACCCACAAAAATACACAGCACCCACAGACATACACAGCACCCACAGACATACAGCACCCACACACATACAGCACCCACACACATACAGCACCCACACACATACAGCACCCACACACATACACAGCACCCACACACATACACAGCACCCACACACATACACAGCACCCACACACATACACAGCACCTATACACATACACAGCACCCACACATACACAGCACCCACACATACACAGCACCCACACACATACAGCACCTACACACATACACAACACCCACACACATACAGCACCTACACACATACAGCACCTACACACATACAGCACCTACACACATACAGCACCCACAGACATACAGCACCCACAGACATACACAGCACATACGCACCTACACACATACAGCACCTACACACATACAGCACCTACACACATACAGCACCTACACACATACAGCACCTACACACATACAGCACCTACACACATACAGCACCTACACACATACAGCACCTACACACATACAGCACCTACACACATACAGCACCCCCACACACACAGCACCCCCACACACACAGCACCCACAGACATACAGCACCCACAGACATACAGCACCCACAGACATACAGCACCCACAGACATACACACACACAGCACCCACACACATACACAGCACCCACACACATACACAGCACCCACACAGCACCAACACATATACAGCACCCACACACACATACAGCACCCACACACACATACAGCACCCTCACAAACACACAGCACTCTCACACACATTACACAAACAGCACTCTCACACAGCACACTAACAGTATCCTCACAAACACAAACAGGACCCTAACAAACGCACACAGTACACTACCAGTACCCTCACACACAAACATCACCCTCACACACAGTACATTTACAGCACCCTCACAAGTGCACACACACAAACAAACAGCACCCTGACACACAGTGCATTCACAGCACCCTTACAAGCACGCACACACAAACACCCACATAGTACACTACCATCACCCTCACACACAGTACATTTACAGCACCCTCACACAACACACAGCTTTGTGCCTGTGTGTGTGTGTATATATATATATATATATATATATATATATATATATATATATACACACGCCGCGTGTGCTTGTGCTTTAGGGTGCACACCCTAATGCAATAGGCTGCGCTCGCCTATGGTTGTTATAAAATCTTCTCAGATTATTATTAAGATACAATTAGATATGTAAACTTTTGCTTATGTCACAAGTTGTAAGATCATTTAGTCCAACAAGGGTTATTGATGCTTGTGTCATATTGATATGCTTTCATCAGCACAGTGAAAACACTACTGGTAGAGTTGACAGAACGTGAAGAATGAAATGTTGGCACAACAGATTACGTCACAAACTTAAGCCATAATCTTTAAAGGAGCACTATAGGGTCAGGAACACAAACATGTATTCCTGACCCTATAGCGTTAAAACCATGATGTAGCCCCACTGTCCTCCTCATGCCTCCCTAAAAATAGTAAAATCTTACTTGTATTCAAGCCTGAAGCTGCAGGCTTTGTCCCTGTTTCATTTTGACCTGGCCACTGCCTGCTGACATCAGCAGAAGTGGTGGCTTGATCCAATCACAATGCTTCCCCATAGTATTGGCTGAGACTGACAAGGAGGCAGATCAGGGGCAGAGCCAGCATGATTCAAACACAGCCCTGGCCAATCAGCATCTCCTCATAGAGATGAATTGAATAAATTAATCTCTATGAGGAAAGTTCAGTGTTTGCATGCAGAGGGTGGAGATACTTAATGTTTGGATGCATTTTAGGCAGCGATGACCCAGGAAGGATCTCTGACAGCTATCTGAGGAGTGGCCAGTGAAGTTATCACTAGGCTGTAATGTAAACACTGCATTTTCTCTGAAAAGACAGTGCTTATAGCAAAAAGCCTGAAGGTAACGATTCTACTCACCAGAACAAATTCAATAAGCTGTAGTTGTTCTGGTGACTATAGTGTCCCTTTAACAATAATTTACTAGAGCATTTGCAGATGTTGCTCTCAGTCAATGAGCCTGCCCTTCATGGCAGGGTTCAGCTCAGTGGAGCTAACAGAAGACCCTTGCAGGAGCATTCAACTCCAGATGAGATGGCAGCAGGTGCCCAACGTGTCCCACGTTAGTTATCAAACCATTTGCAAACAGTTTAACTGCTTACTCCAGAAGGATGCCAATGCACTCCTGGCACTATAACCACTACTTACTTAAATTTTTTTTTTTTTACATTCTTTATTTTTGGAGTGCAGTGTCAGATACATGTTGAACTACTGACATAAGAAAAGTGACAAAAAAAACTAACAACAACTTATAGGTTTAAAAAGATTTGCTATGGGGGGGCTGGGCCAAGCAGGTGATTTTACCTGCATAGAGAGCTATTAACACTTGATTGTGGCAACTGCTAACACCACCTAAGATCATGAGAGTCTCTTGGAAGTTGGGGTGACTGCTGGAAGGCTTTTGATCACCCTTTATTAGTTCTGAGCCCTGTGGCTTAGAAGTTACTGCCAGGCAGTTAAAGCGGCGATCACCATTCCTCGTGGAGATCACAGTATCGACTAAATCTCATCCCTCCCTGGACTGGAGGAGGTTATCCCGGTCCACCACAACATTGATCTAATCTAAGCTCCCAACTTAAGGGTGTCTGCTAGGACATGAAGTGTCTGTCATCGATGACTGTACCTAAGTTGGCAGCTGCACACTGCAAAGCACCATGTGCTGGGCCTCACAAACATTCCTAGCAGAATCACAGTATTCTGACTGCTTTTGATCAGCTATGTGTTGAGTGCTGGAAGCAACTTCAGAGTAAGCAACCAGAAGTGACTCACAAGAAGTAGGGAAGAGCAAAGAACAAGATCCTTATCAATTCCACAGAAGAAACTGGAGGCAGAGACCCTTTTATGCCCAATGGTGCACAGCTAGGGCTTATCACCCACAATGTATCCATGTTAATCAAAGGTACTGTAGACATCAGATATAATCAGCAGCAAGCACTGGAGGTAGGCACATTTGGAGTGACTGGTGGAGAAACCAGGATTGCTGCCCTGCCGGGCACATGAAGAGAGAGTGTTCCTGTTGGCCCTCTGGACTGCAACCCCTTAGAATTCTACCCATCCTGCAACTCCTCATCCCTATTCTTGCCTCCAGAGTGGGCAGCGGTTAGAGACTGTGGACTGCCAAATATTCCCACCGCCATGCTTTCAGGGCAGCCTAATTCAGTTCTGGTCCAATTTCTCTTATTTTAATTTCTCTTGTTTTAATCAGCATATCAGGTAAGTGCTTAAAGTTTCTTTAAGCAAGCTCAAGACCCATACAGTTTACCTGACAGTAGGGGAAGGGAGCCATTATCATTCAACACCTATTTTTCATATAACATACTCAGTAATCTTCTTGTCTGACCAATGCTTTTTGCTATGACGCCTATATATAGTCCTATACTCAAACATAACTGCCTATCAAGATTTAAAATGACAACAAAATGCTAAGTGTACACACGACTAACTGTATGTGGATAGTCTTAATATTATATCACAAAAAAAGGATACAAATATGAAAAAAACTTATACACATGCAGAAATATGTGGATGGTATTCCGGAAATATACCATAAAATAACATAAGAAGGAAACAATACATAGTGTTTACTGCCATAATAAAATCAGCAAGTACACAATATATGGATACACTCACAAGCAGTGCCAGGCTCTGTGTGTAGCGCCCAAGTGTGCCTCAAAAGGCCGTATGAAGAATCCTGGATGGTGAATTCCCCCAAGGATCAGGAAATGCAGCAGCAAAGTGATGGTATAAAATAACAAATTTATTATAAAATAATATCATAATAAAAACAAGCCATGTAAATTCCTATATGGTGACACACAAGCTTGAAAAAGAATGCAGACGCATTTCAACTCGGTAGAGTTTTCATCAGTGCATAAAAGAAGGTTATGTTGCTGTTCCTTTTGAATCCGCCAGTCCTGTGGTTTCCTGGTAACGTGGGCGGAAGTTCGGCTGTCGGCGTCTGATGTCACTTCCATTTTTTTCGGCGCCCATTCAGCCTGACTCCCATATTGAAGTCAGTTTGCCCAATTGAAGCAGAAAGTTCCATATTATTTGTGGGCACATATAGTAATATTATACACACCTTTATATAAACTAATCAATGCATAATGCATCATACATATTACATACTAACAGGTATATACAGGTAGCAAAATGGTAATAACCATACCAAAAGGGAAATAGTTTGGTCTGGTTATTACCATTTTGCTAATGCGTCTGCATTCTTTTTCAAGCTTGTATGTCACCATATAGGAATTTACACGGGTTGTTTTTATTATTGTATTATTTTATAATAAATTTGTTATTTTATATCATCACTTTGCTGCTGCATTTCCTGATCCTTGGGGGAATTCACCATCCAGGATTCTTCATACAGCCTTTTGAGGCACCCTTGGGCGCTACACACAGAGCCTGGCACTGCTCTGGAATATGTATTTGTGGAGTGTATCCATATATTGTGTACTTGCTGATTTTATTATGGCAATACACACTATGTATTGTTTCCTTATTATGTTATTTTAGGATATATATACCGAATACCATCCACATAGTTCTGCATGTGTATAAGTATTTTAATTTTTTTATCCTTTTTTGTGATATAATATTAAGACTATCCACATACAGTTAGTGGTGTGTACACTTGGCATTTTGTTGTCATTTTAAATCCTGATTGATTATTCTATCTCTTGGTGTTGGGGAACACCTTCTACACCCCACGACTGTGACCACATTGTGATTATACTGTGAAAGCGCCATTCACTTACATTTTTTATTATAACTGCCTATCAAGTTACTTTACTATTATAAAAAAGTGCAGCATTTTCTGACATGTTGTTTGCCTTTCTTATTCCCTACACTACCAAAAATAAATAAATAAATAAATAAATAAATAATAGATTTGCCTAGAGTTTTTTTGTTTTGTTTAACAATAATTATGAACATGCTGTAAAATTGTACAGAACATGTGTAGCATAATGTGTCAAGAGAAACACTGCTTTTGTGATAAAAAAAATAATACACGTTAATGCGAAATAAGAATGTGAAGATAAATCAGTAAAGGAAATTGGATATTTTTACAATAGGTGTGGAATATATGGCGCTGAATAGTAAATGTGGACAATAGGTTGTAGCTGCTGTATACACTCTATGGGTACTCCTCAAAACCCACCACACAAAGATAATCACCAAGATACAAAAAAGGCTTCAGGCCCAATGGGTGTTACCACCCCTTGGGTCTTCTACCTTTAAGAGTGCAGTGCTATGTTTTGTGTAGGATCACAGTAAATTACCTGTAGTTCAGAGACAGGTATCCTTTATATTCTCCAATGTAATGAATATACAAAAGAAAACAAAAATATATACAAATAATTGTGCAGTATGTTAAACACTGTAATCGAAAATTTTAGTGAGTCACAGATATGTCTACACTCACATTTTTTAGAGCCTTTTCAAGTGAATTAGGCTCTAAATTTGTGCACGTCTGTGTCTTTAAAGGTAGATCACACGACCCCTCTCTCCAAGGTGGATTGTGTATTTTCCTCTCTACAGGGTATATAAAAGACACAGAATTATCGAGCTAAGTGTAGCATCCTTTGCAGTATTTTTGTGTGTTTAAGTAATGAGTTTAAAATGCTCACCTTGTTTAGAGCCTTTTGGTAACTGGCTCTAAGTATGTAGGCCTAGTGTCAATTTGTGGGGTGACACTGCCCCTTCCCTGGAATCACTGGTGCTGGATGCAGTTGGTTGTATAAAATAGATGAATTTATTACAATTTATATAAAATAAATATAAAATACTTTCTAGAAAATAAAAAACAAATAAGAACAAGTATATTGCAAGTATTAGTGGTTTCCAATAAAATGTTGAGTCCACTTTAAAAGCTACATTTTTCTCCTGATCCTGTGCCTGTGTAGTCCTTATGGGTTGTGTGTGTTGTGTGGGGAACATCTCCTGACGTCATATTCCGGCTCCCAGCATCAGCAAACAGCGCGCGGCGAGAGGAAGCAGAGAGCACACAGCTCCCTCGCCGCGGCTGAGTGGAGACTAGCGCTTGACCGACCCCAATGACAGGGGGAACATAGGGTGAGGAAGGGGGAGCTGAGTGCCTGCAGGAACAGCGTTCCTGCTCAAATAAAAGTGCAGGAACGCTGTTCCTGCAGGACTCAATACATAGGCGTGCCACGGGGATTAGGGTGTGCCCAGGCACACCCGGCACACCCCGTGCACACGCCTATGAGCCTGGCACTGCTCTGGAATTTGTATTTGTGGAGTGTATCCATATATTGTGTACTTGCTGATTTTATTATGGCAATAAACACTATGTATTGTTTCCTTATTATGTTATTTTAGGATATATATACCGATTACCATCCACATATTTCTGCATGTGTATAAGTATTTTCATTTTTTTATCCTTTTTTTGTGATATAATATTAAGACTATCCACATACAGTTAGTGGTGTGTACACTTGGCATTTTGTTGTCATTTTAAATCCTGATTGATTATTCTATCTCTTGGTGTTGGGGAACACCTTCTACACCCCACGACTGTGACCACATTGTGATTATACTGTGAAAGCGCCATTCACTTACATTTTTTATTATAACTGCCTATCAAGTTACTTTACTATTATAAAAAGTGCAGCATTTTCTGACATGTTGTTTGCCTTTCTTATTCCCTACACTACCAAAAATAAATAAATAAATAAATAAATAATAGATTTGCCTAGAGTTTTTTTGTTTTGTTTAACAAGAATTATGAACATGCTGTAAAATTGTACAGAACATGTGTAGCATAATGTGTCAAGAGAAACACTGCTTTTGTGATAAAAAAAAATAATACACGTTAATGCGAAATAAGAATGTGAAGATAAATCAGTAAAGCAAATTGGTTGGCAGTAGTTAATGCAAGATTGGCATTGTCCGGTGATTATTTGGCAATATTTGAAAGAAAAACTATTATAATGAGTTAAAACTAGGCTTGTGTATAATACTGCAATTATTGCTGGAATACTGCCAAATAATAATAACGATGCCTACTTGATGCCCTGGGTAGACAAGCTACTTGACCATGTTATGGTACTTTTTCAGTAAACCAAAATGTTTAAGTGTCTATCTGTTCCTGTCCAAATGAAAGAGAATTGAATTGCGTATATACGCTGAAGTAATTCAGTCTGACACACGGAGTTCAGGTTAAAATAACTTCGAGGAAATTTATTGGCAAGTGAAGAATCAGAGGGCGCGCAGGCCCTTTTAAGAGACATTTTCGTCATCATTGATTATCAAGATATCAGTGAATAAACATCATTAATTGGATTAATTGTTAAGTGTCTGGATTAGTGTCCACCTATCAATATAATTAATTGGATCAAAAACTAAGTGGTTAGTTCCGTGTCCACCCACCAGGAGGTGGTATTATTCTAGACACGGGTGGGGACAAGGGGGTCTTGAGCGCCATTTTACTCGGTCGGTGATGTCAGATCTCATGGTTAGGTGCAAGGTCTCTTATGAATAGAACATTTCATTACTACTGTGTTCTCATGGCCTTTAAATTATACTATGTTGCGAGTTAGGGGAAACTCAACAGTTCCTGGGTTAGTCATATCCTTATGGAGAATACAGTCTTTGTCTATTGTATTAGATGTGCTGAGAAATACTGTCATGTAATGTAGTTTTCATATGGAGAAGTCAGGTTATGAGGACAAAATGGAGGATTTGTCACAGTATCAGGTTAATACAGAGTTAGAGCAGCAATTCAATATAAGTACAATAAGATTTTTTAATAATTCTACATCAGTCCCCCCTATGAAATGTTAAATTCTAAGAGATAAAAACTTTATTTGTTAATACCAGAAGACGTGTTAGCCCAAAGGCACAGAAACCCCGTGGCCGCTAGCTAGGTGTTAATGCAAAGTGCAAGTCTGTCCCTATTTTCTGACCCTACTAGGCTAACTCATCTGTCAGTATGGCTCTCGAACACTTCACACCCATGGGTGTCCCACGGCAGCTAACCCACCACTTCTCCACACGGGGCCTTTACCATTCACTGACAGATGCTGTCCCTAAGGTGGTCCCTTCCTAGAACTCTCGCACTTTATCATCAAAAGGGATAGATTGCAGCGGCAAACAGGGTGAGTTGAGATCCTGTAAATCTTGGTCATCAACATCAAGAAGTGTGAAAGTGGGTGCCGCTTGGTCAACAGTCTTCGTGAGAGCTTTCCTCAGACAGGGGAAGACACAGCAAAAGAGAAGAGCAAAGATAAAAAGAGAAATTAGTATTGCCATACCAATATGCATTAAAGCCTTTTTCCAACCCGTCATCCAACCAAACCATCTGTCCCAGGGATCTTTTATCCCAGAATTCCTTTTTAATTCCTCTGAGAGGTCATTTAATTTTGCTATGGCTAATGTAACTTTTCCATTAGGACCTGTGTTTTCTGGGATGTAGGTACAACATGTCATGGTGTCGGGCAAAATTTTACATACCCCTCCTTTTTCGGCTAGGATCATATCCAGGGCTATTCTATTTTGGAAGGCCATTTGGGATGTTGCCTGCAACTGTTCGGCTAATCCCTGGAGGGCATCTCTGGTGTAATTAACGAAACGCTGTTGATTGTAATAAATGTAGTTTATCCAGTTTAAGTTCTTGTTTGCGGTAACTATGGTAAAAATTGATTCAAATCCTGCAGCAACTTCATCTCTCGCCTTAAATTCATTGGGTACCCCCCTAGGCACCCCAAAGGCATCAATGTAAATGTGAGGGTCAAAACTTCCTTTTACTGGGGCTTCACGCTTAGCCTTAGTGTGGCTGGACTCATGGGTGTTGGTGTGTGTGTCAGAAATAATGTGTATAGGCATAATGGCCTTGGCCAATGTACACTCCCCCCACCACTCTGTGTCCATTCTGGATCTTAGCTGTAAATCCCCACACAACCAGTAAATATCTCCCAGTGACCTAATGTGCTGCTGCAGCAAACGTACAGGAACAGTTCTATATGTAGTACAATAACCTGCGGGAAAGTTACCCACAAATTTACCAATCCCATCATGTTTGACATAGCAAGTGTAATTACCTTTATATACGGTAACACCATGAGGAGGTCTTACATTTTTGGCTATAAGAGGATACTCCGCTGTCCATGCTTGACATAGAGACCTGTTGAAATTATATTGGTAGGCAAAAAGACTTAAAATACAATTTTCTTCATCTACTGGCAGGGTTAAAGGTACAGTGCCCAGATGAGGCCGGGCACCACCACACACATAGCATGCGGTTCGGTTATGTTTGTTGGCATTATATTTCATCCATTCTAACCATAGGTTAACATCATTAAAACCTGTTTCAGCGGCCATGGTATCTTCAAAGGTGGGGTTAGCAATGGCCATCATGTCCTTAAAGGACTGGATGTGTGGTTTTAATGGGTTTGTGACCATGTGAGTAGCTCCTTGCCACTCAGGGGAATTACACATATCTTTAAGGTAGAAATGCCCTAATTTAGTATAGGAACCCTTTTTCCAGTACATTCCCAATACATACTGGTCTGCATCTGTTGGGCTTGGATGCTCAACATTAAGAATTAATTTCATTGGTGTGCCTCCTCCAGGCTTTCTCAGAGTCATTCTTTGAAGGAGGGACCTACCATGATCATCTACTTTAGATAAGGCACTTTTTGGCTTGTAACCCCAGGAAGGCCCGGCATTCCATCCCGCCGCCCCCCAATGGCCACAATTGTGCCCCCATTGTTTGTCAACTACACAAACATATGGATCTTTTACATGAGGGATATCTCTATAGATATTCTGGATTTGTGTTGTAGAGAATGGGCATTCTACGATGTCACAATAATCAAAGGTATAGGTAGCCACACGGGTACATGATGAATTATACCAGAAGGTGTACCCACTAGCATCTTTAGTGATGGCTACTTGCTGGGCCTTAATTAAACTAATTAAGGAGACAATGTACCAGAGGTACATGGTTGTGCGGTATCTGCTTCCTCTGGGGCAGGAGACTTCTTGCAGTGGGAAGCGTGGATCCAATGTGGCCTGCCAATTTGACGGAAGTTGCGGTGATCAGGAGAACTTGGAATGGCCCGTCAAATCTTGGTTCCAGGGTGCTTTTCCGCACGAACTTCTTAACCAGAACCCAATCTCCGGGAAGCAGGTTATGGGTACCTGTGTTCAAATCAGGATCTGGAATTGAAGAGAAAACTTGGGCATGTATTTTGTTCAAGGCACTTGCAAGTTCAGTTACATAGTCTACTAAAACATCTGATTGAAGCTGTAACTGCTGTGGATAATAACAACCTAGCCTGGGTGCTGTCCCAAATAGAATTTCATATGGGGATAACGAGTGTTTCCCTCTAGGTGTGTGCCTAACGCTGAACAAAGCTATTGACAGGCTTTCTGGCCAGGGCATTTTTGTTTCTTGTGACATTTTTAACATTCTGGCTTTTAGAGTGCCATTCATGCGCTCTACTTTACCACTACTTTGTGGGTGGTAAGGGGTGTGGAAGGCTAGGGTCACTCCCAGAGCAGTCCAAATTTCTTTAGTCACTGTTGCTGTAAAGGCTGGGCCTTGATCACTTTCAATGACTTCTGGAAGTCCAAATCTACATACAATGTCTGTAAGTAGGCGTCTTGCGGTTGTTTTTGCAGTGATATTGGCCACAGGGTAGGCTTCTGGCCAGCCTGAGAACATATCTACCATTACTAGTGCATATTCATGAGACCCACTCTTGGGCATTTGGATGTGATCAATTTGAATTCTCTGGAATGGGTACATGGGTTTTGCTAGGTGCTTTGCAGGCACCTTGATTGGTCTTCCTGGATTACATTTTGCACAAATGACACAGGCCTTGCAGAAGCTGTTGATCAGGGTTGTGATTCCAGGTGCTTCATAATATTTTTGAATGAAGGCGGCCATTAGGTCTTTTGACAGATGTGCAGGCCCATGGGCCCATTGGACAACTGCTGGGTATAAGTTTCTTGGAAGGCAAAATTTAGAATTGTTGTAGTAAATTCCGTCCTTTAGGACAGCTCCTTTCTTCTTCCATTTCTGGATTTCTTCAGGGGTAATTATAGCTTGTTGTTCTCGTAGAATTCTTAGGTCAGTAGGAAGAGTTTGTAAGGTAAAGATAGGAACTTCTTCTTCTTGACCGGACACTTCTTCATCCACTTCCTGCAAATCTCTGGCCGCTTGCTTAGCAGCCTGATCAGCTAAATGGTTGCCCTTTGCTTCATCTGAATCCAATTTCCCATGTGCCTTTACTTTCAAAACGGCCACTTCTTCAGGGAGTAGGACGGCATCCATTAGTTCCTTGATTGCAGAGCTGTGTTTGACTGGTGTACCGGCAGTGGTAAGAAATCCTCTTGTCTTCCAAATGAGGCCGAAGTCATGTGCCACACCCAGAGCATATCTTGAATCTGTATAGATGTTGGCACGCTTTCCTTTGGAAATCTTGCATGCTGAAGTCAGGGCTTGCAATTCAGCTTCTTGCGCAGACATTGCTGGCGGTAGAGGTGATGACTTGAGAACTTCCTCTGTTGTGGTTACGGCATATCCTGTGTGGTATTTTCCTTCTTCATCAGCATACCTTGAACCATCCACAAACAGAGTAAAATCCGGATCCGGTAATGGATTCTCATGCACAGTTGGTAAGTGCACTGTTTCCATTTTCATCTGTTCGAAACAGTCATGAGGAGTTTCTGGGTCATAGTCATTTGTTATAACTAGGTCTTTAAATTCCTTTTCCAGGAAATGGCGTGGCCATGCTTCAAGAAGGTCAGTTGCTGGGTATTTGGCAATGCCATTTTCCTGTAGTTGTGATTCATCCATGGTGGCCCATAATTTTGCCATGGGCCCAAGGTCATTCCATGATCTTGTCTTCAACTTGGTAACAGGAATATGTGGAATAGCAGTATCCCAATGACGGTATAGGTAATTGAGTTCTGGGGGCAGTTGGATCAGGACCATGCTGTTGCCTTCCGAGTCACAATAGAAATCTTGGGCAGTGAGCTTTACTTCAAACCAGTGGTAGAGCTCATCTTCATAGCAAGGTTCAGGAGTAATGTCTGGCTTGTACCACATGGTACAGAAGGCATAATCTGGACCTTCACAGAGAGGTGTCTTGTCTTCGTGAAAAGTTAAATGTGGATGCATTTTCTTGATACATCCACAGAGAAGGTAGATGTAGGTTTCATCTGTGACAAACCCATAGTAGATACCCCCCTCAGGGAGTGGAAGAAGAGTGGATGGGTTAAGAACTTGACACCTTTGTATAGAAATGTTGTCAGGCAGAAGAAGATGACATTGCAGACGTAGGTGTCTAGCGGGAGACACGTGCTTGAGCTGGACTTGGTTGATAATGGCAGAGATGTCATGAGGGGCCAAAACAACCAACGGGTGGCCAAGGACCAGGTCTGAGGTTCTTTCAATGAGTTCTCTTGCAGCAAAAACAGCCCTAAGGCAGGAAGGGGTCCCTCTAGCCACAATGTCCAGTTGGCATGAAAAGTATCCAATAGGCCTCTGGCGGCCTTTTAAGTCATTAGTTTGGGTAAGAACTCCTGTAGCATGGCCTAGTCTTTCAGAGACAAATAATTTGAAAGGCTTGGTATAGTCTGGTAGGCCCAAGGCAGGAGCAGAGACAATGGCACGTTTAAGAGATTTGAAATTGTCCAGAGCTTCGTTGGTCAGGCCGAATGGATCTGACTTGAGTGCATCGTAGAGAGGTTGCATAAGCAGAGAGGCCTCTGGGATCCATGCTCTGCAGTAAGAAATGAGGCCTAAGAAGGCATGAAGAGATTTTGAAGTCCTTGGGGGTTGAATGTCCAGAATTGCTCTGACTCGGTCCCGAGTGAGATGTCTGGTACCTTGAGATAGGCAATGTCCAAGGAAAATCACAGAAGGTTGACAGAACTGCAGCTTGAGAAGTGAAGCTTTACATCCTTGTTCTGCCAAATAGCAAAGCAGACTAATTGAACACTCTTCAGTAGTGGGTATATCATCTCCACAGAGCAGCAAATCATCCACATACTGGAGTAAATCAACTTCTGGGTGTTCAACTTGCCATGGGTCAAGAATAGTACACATGGCTTTGGCAAATTGACTTGGAGAATTTTGTGCCCCTTGGGGCATGACAGTCCATGTATATTGTTGCATTTCATGGGTGAAAGCGAACAGGTATTGACAGGATGGATCTAGTGGAACACTGAAAAAAGCATTAGCTAGGTCAATGACTGTGAAATACTTTGCAGAAGGTGGGACGCCAGAGAGCAGGGTATGGGGGTTTGGTACAAGAGGGGTGTCCAGGACAGTGGCTTCATTGACCGCACGGAGATCCTGAACCATCCTGTACTTTACTGGCTCACCTTTTAGAGTCTTCTTCTTCACAGGAAATAATGGAGTATTACATTCTGATTTACACTCCACTAAAGCACCCTTTTCCAGGAGCGCTTTGATGTGAATAGAAATGGCTGCAGCCTGTGCTGGTTTTAGAGGATATTGTGGTTTCCTTGGTAACTTAGCTCCTGGAATAAGCTTAACCACCACAGGTGGGACATTTAGATGACCTATATCCTCTGGGCCTGAGGACCATAATTTAGCAGGCACCTGAGTTTTTAACTTATCTGGGAAATTGGACCTAGGTTCTGCTGCTTCCTCATTGGGTTTTTCTAATTGCAGCATTAAAGGTAAGGAGCACAGGGCTGAAGTGTCAGAAACAGATAGAGGTGTAAACATTTCTACCTGTCCATCTGGAGTGAAGGTTATAGATGCCTGCAGGCGTGAGAGGACATCAGCGCCTAACAGGTTAATTGGGCATGTGGAGGAAACTACAAAACGAGCAAGTAAGCTTGTGCCAACCCGCAGAGGGGTTGTTAGAGGACTGTGTCTCGGTTGGCCATCCACTCCAACACAGGAGACATCAATACTTGACAAGAAAGATGGGTCTGGCAGGTCTTGTTCTCTGATAACACTTCGGGCTGCGCCTGTGTCAATAAGAAATGTGGTAGGTTGGCCTTCAATGGGTAAAGTCACTGTGGCAAGTGCCCCCCCCCCCTTTATCCCCTGTAGACACTGCCATGACAGGGGTTAATGACACAGGTTTGCCAATTTCCCAATCATCATCGGGTTCCTCAACAATTGGAATCGTTTTCTCGGCCTTAGGGGCCGGGGCAGGCTTGGGAAACTTTTTGGGCTCCCCTGTGGGAAACTTTTTGGGCTCCCCCGGTTCCCTTTTGGGTTCTGGACAGTCACTTCTGTAGTGTCCCTTAGCCCCACAATTAAAACATGTTACGTCCTCTAACTTGACACCCTTGGTGCCAGGGGTGATGGGGGTGGCACGGGCCACCATGAGAGGAGCTGGATTGGGTCTTCTGGGGGTTTGGGCAGATTCCAAACCTCTAGCAACTAGGAGTAACGTATCTAGGGGAACAACCTTGTATTCAGGGCGTGCAGCAATGATTCCCTTGCGTATAGAATCTTTAACACCTTGGACAAACGCACCTGATAGCATTTGTGAATGAATTTTGTCAGTGAGATCAAATCCCAAATCTGTAAACATTTGATATAGTCTTGCATGAAACCTTTCCACTGATTCTCCTTTGTCTTGCACAACATCAGTAAGGCCAGCAGCTTGATCTGCAAGTTTATCCTTAGCCCAATCTCTTAATTGATTGCAAAAGGTTACTCCGGAGGGGTAATCAACATCACTTGTAAGCAGATCTGTACTGAGGTGGCGGGCCATGCTGGGCCAATATGCATCCCCTGCTTTAATAGCACAAATGCTCAGTAGGTCACGCCAGGCGGCGGAATAAGTCTTTTGTATCTGAACTATCCCTCGGTAAAAAGGCATAGGCTGCTTCTCTGGGTCAGGGAGAGATTTCATTAAAGCACTAGCTTGTGTGGGGTTAAAAGCGACATATTTAGGAGGGGCCTGTTCTCCCCGACCCTGATGGCCGAAGGGATCTTCAATAGAACGGTGGGCTCTCGCAGCCTCCATTGAACCCTGGGACAGCCTGTCATCCTCTTCCTCATCTAGCTCTATGATCTGGGACCTTCTGCGTGAGGGGAACACCTGAGGAGACAGGGCCGGGGGATAGGAGGGAGCTCCGGAGGCGGGAGTTGCCATTGGGTCATAACCTTGGGGCCGGTAATCACCGGGAAGCACCGGCATCAGGGGTGCTGAATGGCTGGGGGCCGCCATATTGGAGGCGGGGAAGGAAGTTGCATTGGGGTTAAGGGAAGATGTGGCGCCCATGTTGGATGTGGGCACATCCGGGGCAGACTGAACCGGACTGGGCATGACCGGAACCTGGGGAGTGACTTGGGGAAAGGGGTATGGCCAGTGAGGATAGGGGTATGGGAAGGGGTATGGCCAGGCCATTTGGGTGGGGGTTGGGGCGGAACCTGGAGTGGGCAGGAAGGTTGGGAGGGGGTGGGGGTGGGAACCTGGGCTGTGGTCGGGGCGGGCGAGGGAGAGGGTGGAGAAGAGTCAGTAGAGGCGGGTGAAGAAGGAGGAGCCGGAGTGCGATCAGCAAGATTGACAGTGGCAGGAGAGGAGGGGTTAGTGAACTGGGCAGATGCAGATGGGAGGGTAGGATTATCTACGGAGACAAAGTGTGAGGAAGGAATGGCAGATGAGATGTTAGCATTAGTCTCAGAAGGTGGCTTGGGGATGGATGAGGATGATGGGAATGTTAGGGAGGGAGAAGGGGAAAAGTAGGATCCATCAGAATTTAGGACCGGGCAAACGGGAGAGGTGACGGGATGGGGATTGGGAGGATTGGGAGTGGGATACATAGTCAGCTGGCAATCTCCCATTACTGACTGGATCTTTGGGATAGACATCCCCCGGGCGCCATTTTGGGGCGCTGGCTGAGGAAGAGCCCCAGTAACATAATTATTATGGTACACAAACATTTTCACACCCTTGTGAATTATTTCTTCCTCAACCCAACCTTCTTGCTGAATAGCCTTCGCTACTCTGTACCATGCTTCAGCTGTTTTTAATAAATCATAATTTGCAAGCTTGCCTTTCTTCTCCATCAACAATCTACGCCAACTTTCTGGTTGTAATCTACCACATGTCGGCACAGCAATTTTACAAACTTTTGCAATCTTTTCAACACCTTTAACCATCTCCTCACCCTCTCTGTCATCAACTAAATCACATGCTAACCAGCCCTTACTGGGCTTACTTAAATCCTGCCCCATAATCCCTTTTCCCCTACACCAGCGTCCCAGATATAGGGAAAGACAAGGAAAATTGAACAGGAACGTCTACAATGCTCGACTGCCACCCGAAAATCGTGGGCCCTTCTCAGGTGCGTCTTCCCAAAACGTAGGCTAGTCACTGAATCCGCCTACCCGGGGTGGTAGACACGGATTGGAGCGAGGTGAGAAGTGTGTGACCAATCACTTCTCTTATAAGAGGAATGGGAGTGGATAGTATAATAGTACAGGAAGTGTAGAAAAGGTAAAAGGTAAGGGAAAATCCATAGAGACAGACACAGGAGTTTGGAAGACTCCTAATTAAGCAAACAAGACAACAATACAAATGAAATACAGTGCATGCATCACAGTTCAAATGAAATCAACAGTAATCCCTTTCCTTCTACATGTGCTTACTCCAAAGTCACCTTTCTCAACCTCGTAGTGTCCCCGCTCGGAGAATGACTTCCTCAAGTCTCACTACCAGCGGCCACAGGAAACAGCAACCATACCTGAATCCTGTCTGGCCTCCCTCGTTACAGCAGTCCACATAAAAGTGACCGCGCTACCCTCACCCTCGTAGTGCCCCTATAAAACCCACTTTATAAGTCTCACTACCACGTGATGCGGAAAACAAGCAATGCCTGCCTGAATCCCCCCCAGGAAACTGAGTCCCCTGCCACAAGGCTAAGTCTCCTACCACAATTAAATAATCAGTGGACCTTCAACTCAACTAGAGCCGAAGGGTCCGGGTCAGGACGTCCCCAACTCAACTAGAGCTGGAGGGTCCGGGTCAGGATGCCCCCAACTCAACTAGAGCTGGAGGGTCCGAAAGCGCACAGTGAAGCTAGCTAGGCTATCAGAGTGACACAAAATTGGATCACAGAAAACTATGATTCTACACAGATCCCACAGTTCCACAAACTTCTTTTTCCATACAGCCACAGCCACGAGGCTCCTAAAAGAAGTAAACAGGCAAAGAAGACCCCCAGGAAACTTCCACAGGTCAACCCCCCTTTTTCCCTACAGCCACAGACACGTGGCTCCTAAAAGGAGTAAAACAGGCAACAGGACTCCAGGCAAATCCCCCGGGTCCACCCCCCTTTATCCCAAAAGGGGAAACAGACAAACAGTCAAAACAGAGAACCCCAGGCAAAACCCCCGCAGGTCCACCCCCCTTTTATCCCAAAAAGGGGAAACAAATAAACATTCAGCCCGGGCAACCAAACTAGACACACCCAGGCAACAGATAGACTAAATGCAGGTAACAAATGGGTAATAAGACTCCGGGCAAGATATTACCTGTCTTTGATGTCCTCCTGGGAAGCAGTCACAGACACGTGGACGGGTCAATCAAAGGGGCCGGAACATACCGGTGGCTCTGCAGAAGTCTCTACCGTGTACCTGGAGGTGATCAATCTCCTTTCCTTCCCCCTGGATTCCTCCGTCCACCCTTGTCTTCCTTAGGACGGCTCACCGGCCAGACATAGCCCGGAGTCCCTGTTTGGGCGCCAAAGTTGTTATGGTACTTTTTCAGTAAACCAAAATGTTTAAGTGTCTATCTGTTCCTGTCCAAATTAAAGAGAATTGAATTGCGTATATACGCTGAAGTAATTCAGTCTGACACACGGAGTTCAGGTTAAAATAACTTCGAGGAAATTTATTGGCAAGTGAAGAATCAGAGGGCGCGCAGGCCCTTTTAAGAGACATTTTCGTCATCATTGATTATCAAGATATCAGTGAATAAACATCATTAATTGGATTAATTGTTAAGTGTCTGGATTAGTGTCCACCTATCAATATAATTAATTGGATCAAAAACTAAGTGGTTAGTTCCGTGTCCACCCACCAGGAGGTGGTATTATTCTAGACACGGGTGGGGACAAGGGGGTCTTGAGCGTCATTTTACTCGGTCGGTGATGTCAGATCTCATGGTTAGGTGCAAGGTCTCTTATGAATAGAACATTTCATTACTACTGTGTTCTCATGGCCTTTAAATTATACTATGTTGCGAGTTAGGGGAAACTCAACAGTTCCTGGGTTAGTCATATCCTTATGGAGAATACAGTCTTTGTCTATTGTATTAGATGTGCTGAGAAATACTGTCATGTAATGTAGTTTTCATATGGAGAAGTCAGGTTATGAGGACAAAATGGAGGATTTGTCACAGTATCAGGTTAATACAGAGTTAGAGCAGCAATTCAATATAAGTACAATAAGATTTTTTAATAATTCTACATCAACCACATTACCAGGGGACGTTCTCTGACTACTATGAACCTGTGCAAGGAATACAAAGCAAATTTCTCTGGTAAAGGATGCTATCCTCAAGTTAGCCTTCATCACCCCATTCAGCCTGTACCAATTTTGAGTCATGCTGTTCTGGATGAAGAAGTCCCCTACTACCTTCCAGTGCATGGTGGATAGACTCCTCAATGGTCTCCAGGACTATGTCTGTGCATACCTAGATGACAAAGTAGTCTTTACCTGAGAGACTCACTTGGAGCATGTAGGGATGGCCATGGACAGAATTAGGGAAGCCAGCTTAACCTTGACGCCAGACAAGTGTCATATTGGTATGGCTGAGGTACAGTTTCTGGGACACCAGTTAGGATGTAGGAAGCAACGGCCACACCAGCAGAGATCAAGGCAAATTGGCCTTCCAGACTCTAAAGCAGGCCCTGGTGAATACTTTTAAGTTGGAAAAAGGATCCCATACTCTTTGAAGCAGACAAGTTGTTAAAAAGGGACATCACTGGGGTTTTAACAGAAAACAATAAATCATCCACATAAACAGCTACTTTATGATGGGTATGTCCCACGTTTAATAATCTTTATTTTTGCTGTGCATATATGAACAAAACAAGCTTGTGATGTTACTACAACAAGCTGCAGTATGAGGCATAGTATAGTATACATTGACATGGCATCAAAGACAATTGCACATATTTTTAAGAAATAAACAAACACAGACAGGGCACACGTCTATATGGAAGGCTGAGAATGCACTTATGAAGGCTATCAGTCCAGGCATGGATGTTATTTAACAGGCTACTGGACAAGTTGGGTTAAAAGGCTACAAAATGTTGAAGAATATTGAGAATTCCACTGAGGTTTGACATCACACTGCACAAATCATTAATGCAAACACATATCAGAAAACAGAGGGGGGAAAAAGTATGATATATAAGTATAACAACATCGGTTGCTTAAGAGGGACAAGATGGGGTCTCTCATAGATATTAGGAAGAGGCAATTGATTGGCTCAGTTGGAGATTTTCAGCCCTTGTGAATTGCTTCCAAAAGCCATGATGCTCTTGCCCCGCCCCTTAATTCTTACATTCATTCCAGTCTGCTGCTGCCGGCTCTGCCCCTGATCTGCCTGCTTGGTTATATGTCCCATTTTTAAACCCCCTACACAGGGATTGCTCCTGTAATGTGGCAGAAAGAAAGTCAATCTCAACTAAATAAAATCCTTCTCCACATCAGTAGATAGGATAAGAAGGCTCTTCGACGTCAATCGGCATGGTGTGTGCAGGATTAAGTTTTCATAGTGTTGTCCAGTGCTTCTCTGTGTGGAATAAAGCCCACTTGATCTTTATGGACTAATTTGGGGAGAAATGTGGGTTCATTTTCTTAGACCTTCTTGTAGAGAGATGTTTTTAAAGGAGTTCCCTGACATTTTTTTGTTCAGTTCCTCTCAATATTAACATTCTTCTTACTATTGCCACTTTTCAAAAAATAAAAATAAAAACTTGAAAAAAATGCAAATACCATTTGTATCAGTTCTTATGGTATAGAAATGAGTGCTACTTTTGTACAGGATGAACAACATAAACAAGGATATGTGCCTTGTTGTTAAATACTACTATTTTGTTTTTGAAATTTAAGTTTGCAGTCTAAATTTATTAAGTAGACCCTTAATCAGTTATAATCTCCTGCAAGCTGAACATGGTAGTAGGTAGACTTGTGCCAGGCGGAAACATTAATTTCGGTCCAATCACTTTACCTGAAAAAAAAAAATGTAGCTTGGATAGTCAGAATGCAAAATATTCAGGGAAATGACAAACCAAAAGGGTGCAAAAATCTGCCATTCAGTGTACTGCAAATATATATATATATATATATATATATATATATATATATATATATATATATATATATATATATATATATATATATTTATATAATATAAGTGGAAAACAGATATATAAGTGGAGCGCAAACCAATCATATCAAAGAGCCCCTGTGTACACCAATAAGTGGAAAATTTGTCAATATAGAGAGGAATACTTAGGTAGCTCTGGGTAAATCCAGGACACTCATGGAAAACAATAAACATATAAAGAACAAATGATTGTGCAGTATATCAACAAAAAAAATTGTATAATGGACATATACCATAAAATTTATTGAACACATGAAACACATAAATATCCAAAATAAGAAATAAAAAGTTAGAATGTGCAGCTGCTTACGGGATAGCTGAAGGTGAGTGTATGCGGGCGAAGTGCCCCGCTACTCACAAGCGTTTGTATGTATCAAGTACATGAAGCTCATGCTGAAGGTGGATAAATCCGATTCCTCTTAGGTAGAGCTGTTTCACTGGATACACGCTGAGTATGCACTCTAGTATGCAATCGTAAGGCTGATTGAATGTCACGGGATTCACAGTGCCGCCCACTGATGACTTCAATACATGTCACGTCTACCCGTTTTGCCCGTCAGCTTCATCAGGACGTTCAGTACTTGTCCACCATGTTGCTAATGGGTTAATTTAAGGGCAATCAAGTCCATCTCTGATAGTCTCTTACTGGTTGAATAGTAAAAGTCTTTATTCGCATAACTGCCGATTTAGGTTAAAAAATTGCATAACTTAAAATCCTTATTTAAGCCATGTGAAATAAGTGTTTGGAAGTAATAGATTTTTTTCATCTCCGCTTTCTCTATTTTTTAATTAAAATCACCCCCTCTCCAGTCGTGTTGTATCTTCTGAATGCCTTTAAAACTTAAAAGTGAAGGGTCACTATTATGGTAATCCTTAAAATGTAATGAAGCCCGATGTTGTTCAAATTTTCTCTTAATATTAAATACTTGCAGTGGATGTGATCTATTTGGATTTTGCCAAGGCATTTGATACAGTTCCACACAAAAGATTAGTGTTCAAACTCAAGGAAATCGGTCTAGATGAAAATGCTTGTTCTTGGGTAGAACATTGGCTTAAAAACAGAGTAGAAACCTAGAATGTGACGGCAGATAAAAACACCCTCAAACACAGAGCCCCTCTTACATACACACACACTGCGCCCCTCACACATACAATACGTCCAAATATATATATATATATATATATATATATATATATATATATATTTATATATATATATATATATATACACAGACACACTACAGCACCCCTCACACTGCACCACTACACACATTACGCTCCAGATACACGCTAGATCCCTTACCCTATATGCACTCTTAATCCTCCACACACACACACACAATCTCCTATACACACTATGGGTCCTTTACACACTAGATCTCCTACACACACACACTGCACCACCTACACACACACTACATTCCTTGTCAGCAAACAAATACAACATTCTCTAAACACACCCTCTCTACAACCCCTACACACACTACGTCACCTATACACACACACAACAGCCCGTATGCACACACTCGCTACATCCCCTATAACACTATGCCCCCTATACACACACTCTCTACAGCCCCTAGCCACACATATTACAATACAAACACAAATGAAATTGAACTATGTACACAATACCACACCACACTCTACACCAACGCAATCCCACAAGCAGGTTCCAAACACATGCACCATACACTTTCCTGGCCCTTTTGTCTTCTGGTATCCCACTTGTGGAGACACCAGAGATAATTTAAAAGCAAACACAGCGCAAGCATGTTATTAAATTTGCTTGCGCTTTGCAGAACAAATTCAGGGCCTTTTTCTAATGCCAGAGCTCTTCAGCGGGGCTCTGCGCATTGAACCAACATGCTAACTTTGAGAGGGGGCGTGCTTGTCATTAGTGATGACAAAACACACCCTCTCTGGCCCCGCCCCCTTCTTAGTGGGCTGCTCTGATTAAAAAATTCCTGGGCCTAATTTTTTTCCCAGTCCGGCCCTGGCTGCCCCCCACCCTACAACCCAAGCACTATCCAGAAATTGGTAGGTATATCTGGCTACAGAGCATTAAAAGGTAAAAGCCTATCTACATATTGTCCTAAGCCTAGCCTGACGCGTGTTTCGGTGCTTCCTACAGCGCCTTCGTCAGAGGCAGAAATGGTTGAATGTGCCCCAAAGAGGACAGATTTAAATGTTCCACCGGCCAATGGAAAAAACGAGGGGCATGTACACCCAGCTCGCGCCAAATTCGAACGGAAGGGTTAAGTCATGCCCCCTTCATACGTATACCCTAGTCATTGGCCAATACACAGAGAATGTAAATTAGAACCTAAAGGGTGGTTAACCCTGTGAGTGCTGGGATTCTTGAACGGCAACTTGATGCCTCGAATTTACAAACGGAGAACTGTGTCTCTGCGTATGTGCATTGGGCTTCCCCTGCCTATGTCTCACGTCCTTTTGAAGTGGACAAGGAGAAGGGGAATCATATATTACCCTCCACACTGAAAGAGCCGGTAATTAAAGGAGGTGTGTCTGACTATAGGCAACTCAATGTAGGGGAGCATCCTTGTATAATTTGCCAAGGTTGTGGTGTCCCCTGTGGCTCAGAGATCGCTATTCAGGGGGCACTGCATATCTGTGAAACAGCTTAGATTGGTCAGAGGAGACCCCCTATTATTCACTTAACCAGCGATAAATCTGGCTTCTGCCTTCTTGTACCTGGTTGTGTAAAGAATCCTCAGTCACAAGTTCAAATAGAGTGGAGCATTGTGATCTGCCTCTTGGGTGACAGGTTGAATTTGGATGAAATAAAAAAGAAATAAAGAAAGTATGTATAATAAATGTGTACAATTGTACAGATGGTCTCAAACCTCTACCTATGAAGGATGGCCATTCTATGCCTCGCTGGGTATTTTATTAGACTTTAACTCTTACATTCTGAGCAACAGACACCTGCACAGGAGATGCCCTTGCAACATTTGGCATGGTTATATAAGCCAAAGGGCACCCCTTGTTCATAGGACTGGCGGCATGTGCCTCTCCAGCCTATCTCTTTTTCTTTTCTCAATTCATTTATAATTTTTCTTTTGGTTGCACATGTGTCTTTACAAGTCACTTTTTTAATTTATATAGATTAATAAAGGTTACATTTTAGCATATGATTATAAGGGTCTCCAGGGACGACCTATACCAGGACCCTCAGGGCTTTTTGACCTTGGGGATCCTTTCTTTGTTTTAAAATAGAATATAGACTGTTTCCTTTTTTACTTATGGAGGTGATCCCGGGGAATATTGAAGATATTAATATCAGTAAATGGCTACAGGTGCGAATTCAGACTAACACCCATTGTACATTGCTACGGAATGTGATGGCGCTATATAAATAATAAAATAATAATAATAATTCAAGATTGTACAGATAAAAAATAAATTAAGACTTTTAGCCAGTTACAAACAGAGTTTGGACTTAATAGTAAGGAGATCTTTACATATTTGAGAAAATTTGTGGATTTTAAGGAAGATAAAAGTACTAATAATATAAGAAATATTCTGGATAATCATAGATCGAAAGGACATATAACTAGATGTTATGAATTTCTAAAAGAGCTTCAGAGGAACTATGAGTGGAAATCTAAGACTAAGTGGTAAAAGGATCTTAATATAGAAATTACAGATTTAGATATAAGGGCTATAGTCAATGTGAATAAAACGGTACATTGCTTGAATATTGCAGAGGATTTTTATAAGCTGGTAAATAGATGGTATATGGTCTCAGAAAAACTGTCTAAAATATATAAAGATCAGCAAAATAAATGTTGGAGATGTGAAACAGGGAAAGGAGATTATCTCCATATATGGTGGCAATGCAAACCGTTAAGAAAGGTATGGAAGAGCATTTATGATCAGATATATGTAAATTGTCATGTAAATATACCCTTCACACCACAGAGTTTATTGCATCAGGTATGGCCCATTATGCCCACTGAAAAAGAAAAAAGTATGTTGATGTTACACATTTTGATGGCAGCAAAGGTGGTGTTGGCAAGGTACTGGAAAAGTAAAAACGTATTAGAGTGGAATGAAATAAAAAAATCAAATGATATATCAATGTAAAATGGAAATCGGAATAATTCAAAGGAATTCATATGGATTGATGAAAATTAATAAATGGATGGAAATTGTCAAAAAGCTCCTAATCAGTAATTAATGTATATACTGTATATACTCGAGTATAAGACGAGTTTTTCAGCACATTTTTTGTGCTGAAAAACCCCCACTCGTCTTATACTCGAGTCAATTGTCTGTATTATGGCAATTTACATTGCCATAATACAGACAAGGACCGGGGGCTGGCAGGGAGCTGTTACTTACCTTCACAGCAGCTCCTGTCAGCTCCCTTCTCTCTCCTCCGGTCCGTGCAGCTCCCAGGTCAGCTCCCTCTGCAAATCTCGCGAGAGCTCGGCTTACCGTGGCAACGCTCTGCGCGGCCGCGAGACTTGCAGAGGGAGCTGACCTGGGAGCTGCACGGACCGGAGGAGAGAGAAGGGAGCTGACAGGAGCTGCTGTGAAGGTAAGTAACAGCTCCCTGCCATCCCCCCTCCTACAGCCCATCCACTGGACCACCAGGGAGTGAGAGTCCCCCTCCCTGGCCAGCTAACAAGCAGGGAGGGGGGACGGAAAAAAATTAATATATTAATAATAAAAAAAAAATGTGCGATGCAGGATAGTAGAAAATGTTTAACTTAGAAATAATTTTCTATTATTAAAAACTTTTTTTTTTATCTGTATGGGTGTATAATTAGGCATAGTTAACCAAGTAATTAGCCATGTTTACAGCGGGGTGATTTTAGAAACACTAAGAGTCAGATTGGAAGAATTTTATTATACCATTATTTGTTTGTATTGAATTTCTGAAAACAATGGTGCAAATATACTGGAAGGTTGTTAAATAAACAATCTTACCATATTAATAAAAAAAAAATAGTAATAACAAAAAATAAATAATAATAATATTAAAATAATAATTAAATAATAATAAAAAAATGCCCACCCCCACCAATGCTCTCCATCACACACACACACTGCCCTCATACACACACACTGACCTCATACACATACACACACACACACACACGGCATTCATACATACACACACTGCACTCATATACACACACTGCACTCATACACACACACTGCACTCATACACACACACTGCATACACACACTGCACTCATACACACACACTGCACTCATACACACACACTGCATTCATACACACACACTGCATTCATACACACACTGCACTCATACACACACACTGCACGCATACACACACACACACTGCATTTATACACACACTGCATTCATACACACACTGCATTCATACACACACTGCATTCATACACACACACACTGCATTCATTATATACACACACTGCATTCATTATATACACACACTGTAAATAAATATTCAATTAATATAATTTTTTTAGGATCTAATTTTATTTAGAAATTTACCAGTAGCTGCTGCATTTCCCACCCTAGTCTTATACTCGAGTCAATAAGTTTTCCCAGTTTTTTGGGGTAAAATTAGGGGCCTCGGCTTATATTCGGGTCGGCTTATACTCAAGTATATACGGTAGTTAAATATAATGTATAATGCCCCAGAGGTATGATTGGGTCCTAAGGGAAATAAGTTAAAACGGATGTAGGTTAAATAAGGAAAATAAGATTGTAGATATAGATATGTACAAGAGAAATAGTAATTGTTATCCCCCTGTGCAAGTGAATGTGCAATAGAGTGATTTTGTTTTTGTATGTATTTTAATTCTGTAATACATGTAAATGTATAGATATTTTTTCTGTATGGAATTAAGCTAACTGTTTTGATTACATGTGTCACAACTTAAGAAGAAATGTATGTATTGATGTATAAAGAGAAATATTTGAAAAAATATATATATTAAACACTATATATATACATAGGTAACAGCCAAAGGAACATCAGTCTTTAATACCCACTAAATCATTTCTAAATAACTTTCATGTCAATAAATGTTACATCATCAATATATTTACTAAATGAATAAATAAAAACAACAAGTTAAATGTTTAAAATATGTTTTATTCATAACACATTCGATGTTCTGGAGACATAAAGAACACAAACTCTATAGATTTAAATGCATATTATTCATATATATAAAGCACAAGAAAGTAATCATAACTTTCCAACAGTCAAATAGTTAAACTGTAATCTTGCGGAAGAAAAAAAGTCAATATGTGCATTTGTTTTTTGGAATATGATTAAAATAAAGATGAAAAATTATGAATCCTTCATGTATTGACTGAAGGAGTAACTAGAAGATGTCAATAGTTCCAAAGTTCCTTTTTGACTGGGTAATTACCAACACTACATTGACAGGTGAATTCATAAAATGTAATTTGCAAACGACAAATTAAAATAAAACAGGGCATATTGAAAATTAGTACATGGCTAGGTCAACATCTGAGAACCATATATTTTTGAACCATAAAAGCATGAAAAATGTTGTATTAATTCTTATTTAGATGTGTTACTTATATTTCCCATTAATTGTTATTTTACTGGTCTTGAATCGCTATTATACTGACTTTTTCTGCTGTTATTGGTTCTATTAAGTCGCACTGGTGACCTGGTCATCTAATTTACAATGCTGGTCTTCAAAGTATTTGAACCATCTCCACATTGAGTACTGGTGCAGCCACACTTTTCCACATACAGGTAGGAGTAAAGTGAGCTGGTTCCATCAGAACATGTCAGGCTTACATGTCGTTCACTGGTCTTTGTCTCCTGGCAACAGCTACATTTGTGCTCCATTGCATTTGCATCAGCCGAGTAACTGCAAAAAGATCATATTAGACATAGAGATTTATAAACATCTTTACAACTACATTTTAGATTTCCAGAAGTCTACAAGTTACTGGAGGAAGTGTATATTATGTGTTAAGTGTTATATTTGAGCAATTTTGTTATTTAAGTTCCCAGGTTTGCACTGTTATGTGTATTTATTTAAGCGCAGGTCTCATGATTTCCAATCTTCAATGAGTATAGACGAGTGGAAATCCAGCCCTGTCGAGCAGGTTAGTGAGCCAAACTTGCAGGGATAAGTATATGTGTAGTATATGAAGTGTTGATCCCAATAGCATAATAAAGATAAGTTTGAGTTTCCAAGACAATGAAATACCTAATTATGCTCTCAGTGTCTTGAAATGACAATCCAAACTATCACATGTCTAGCAAATGTCTTATATTAAAATCTCTATTAAAATATAAGAATGTTAGAGGATATAATTTGTTTAGAAAATATAGCATTATTTAATTGATATCAATCTTATTAGTATGTTAACTTACATTGATGTCGTGTTGCATCTCCCCTCACAGTAAGTGAGTTCCACAATCTGATTTGAGCTGCAGTTCTTGGTTTGGATATGGGTGGACTGCTTACGGACTTGGCATCCTACAGCTTGAATATAAGTAAAACAAAACAAAACATTATTTTGAAGGCTATTTATACGTACTGTTTTATACATAAAGGTATACATACTAGTGAATATCTGTAAACATTAAAAGCTATATTCCAAGAGTACAATCAAATATTATTAATTATATTAGACACATAATTTAGTCCAATAGAATGTATTGGTTTTAACAATCAAATGCTAGCTCAGAGACTAATATTAATTAAATAATGCTCTTACTGTCGCACGTCTTGCAGCAGCCATTTTCTGAAACCTTAATTGTTCCCTGTGTTAAAAACAAAAATGTTTTAAAACTGGTGGTAGGGAGCATGGGTTATTTATCAGAAATACAGTCAAATAACAACCTTTCATTTTATAAAATATCGGTTTTAATATCTTTATTGACAATACATGATACAACCGGTAGGTTTATTTCTAACGTAACTATTTTTGCTGCTACACTAAAGTTATTAGCATAATAATTTCGAATACACTATATATATATATATTGTATAAAGTATTTAAAATAAAGTAAATCAGACAAGTGTATGTCAAAAAAGCGCTAAAGAGGATAGCATAAAATGCAAGCTAGGCTAACTGACCACACATGGCGCAAAACACGATGAAAGAACCACCAGGTAATATAACCACAGGGATTAATTATAAATCATAGGACCCCAGAAATGTATCCCACCAGAGAGGCCCCCGGTGGAGAGTTTATTATATGCAGGAGTCAGGCAGAAATGTAATTTTGCACAGGAAGCATCAAAAACCAACTAGCCCGTGCAGCTGTAACATAAGGCGGCTTGATGCGAAAAAGTCACCATACTTATTCAGCTGATTCCTTGGCAGTTGTATAGTCCCAACTAGATCCAGGAGACTTAATTAGCTGGGAACTGAGACTTGCAACAGACAGCCATCAGGCGTGTTCAACGTTATTTCTTTTTATGTCAAATGTAAATGTAAAAAACATACCTCCAAACACTGTGTTGGGTCGAAGTCTGGGCATATTTCTTTCAAAGTTATCACATCATAAGTGTCAGTGCAGGTGTGGGTTGTGCATGTATCATCCTGTGGAATATATTTCTCTCCACTCTAAAAAGTGGTAGAAAGAATAGTGTCAAAAGCCATGCAACATTTTTTATATATTACTTTGCACCAGGAACTGCAAGACATCTTTTATGTATCTGTTGCAAACTATCCTGATTCTCAACTGGGCTAAGACCTATTATACATTTACCAATCGAAGACTAGAAGAGTAATACTAAAGTTAAAGAGGTAGAAAATCATATTATAATAATAAATAAATATTCATGTATTTGTTTTACCGGATGAGTTAAAATCTCCCTTATCCTATAAACTAGTTCTAAAATTGTTCTAGATGTTCTAAATAAATAAATCAACCAAGACCAGTACCTGTAACGTTATAGTTGTGTTATCATTCATTTTCATTGTGCAAGCAATCTTGGTACACTCTCCACAACATTCTCCAGGTTTAACTTTGTATTCAAACCCCTATAAAACAATAACAAAGCATTTATTTGATCAATTTCCCAAATTCAGTTGGTGCATTTAACAATTATTCAACACACTGGAATATATAAAAAAAATTTAATATATCAAATATATCAAAATATATCAATATATATAAAAAAAATAAAATAAACATACAGTATCACACTCCAGAATAGAACAGTTTTTCTTTACTGTCACGGTGACAAACTGGTCCTCAACTTTGTGGCACTCATAAGAGATACAATCTTCATTAGGTGGGATCCATATTTCATCAGGCTATACATATTGGGAAGAAAAATGTATTAATATTGACTACTTACAATTTTTTACATTATATATCGAAAGAAAGAAAGTGAGATCGAAAGAGATATAGGTCTCCCTTTTGAGATAATATTAGAAAACATTTTAATGCTATTTTTCTTCTCTTCTACAGCAAGATGTGTGATGAGGTACAACTGATTATTTCTTTCAACTATACTTAGTAATAATAATTTTAAAAAAATATCATAATTGTCTAAAATAAAGCAGTTTTAGAAAACATGGATTAACATATTGGGTATTATAGACATGTTACCTTCATGACGTTAATGGAATTGTTTTCCAGTTTAATTATACAATCCACCTGTTCACATGTGCCACAACACTGATTAGTAAGTTTTTTAAATCTATATCCCTGTTGGAGACAAATATCCATAGGAAATGTTATTTTACAAAACATGTCACTTCCACATGTGTGTCATTGCTTTATGAATTTATGATCTAGTATCTACTATATTTACCTGCCCACAGTCATCCTGACTCATTACAGAACATTCCTTGTTTATTCTTGTGGCAACAAATTGCTCATTGGTTTTCTTGCATTCATAATAAGAGCAATTGTTCACTGAATAGGTTTCACTAGGCTGTGAAGCACAAAAAAGTATATAAATATTACCCACAATCTAGAGACAGAGTAATCATTCTGTAAACATTCTGGATAAGCTTATTGAATACTGTGTACATTATTTAAGAGGTACCTCAATAACAATAGTGGTAGCTGCATCCATGATTATTGTACATGCCACCTGTACACATTTTCCACAGCACTGTCCTTCTACCTCTTCATATATATAACCCTGATATAAAAAAAAATAAACATAAAATATTATAGCTACAAGAAATTATGGCCCGAAATGTGTTAATTTATAGCTTCAATCAAGTCATCAATAGACCTCACCTTTGAGCACGCTTTATCGCAAGAGATGGATTTACATGTGATCAGATTTAACATGGTATCGGTGTCCTTTTCCGTTGTGCACATACATTCTTTACATGAACCACTCTTTTGAAAAACTGGATTCCCAGGCTAAAGGTGGGAGGGAAATAATGTATGTAATTAGTTTGTGAAATTGGTATAACATAATCATTTTAGTCTCTCTTGTAATTATTTCCATTTATACATTTTGACAATAAATTATTTGAACATATGTAATTTACATAATTAAACAATAAGCTTATATTAGTTTTATTTTTAAAACGTTTTAATGTCCATGAAATATTTAGCTAATATTTGTTTCTTCTTTATTAACATTTATACCAAACAAAGTAAAAAGGCTGGCCGTAGTCAACAAAATCCATATTTCACTTGATGTGCCTTTGTTTTATTGTTTATATAATTGCTTATCTGAATTGACCTATGTCTCACCTGGTATATGGATTCCTCACTTACACAGACATTCATAGGCTCTGTGGAAAAATAACAGAAAAACCCAAAGATAATTAAACTGCATGCATTTGAATTTCCTTTATATCGTTCGTGTCTTTTTTAAAAAAACAATTGAAATCAGTTGGCAAAAATAAAAATAAATCATGAATTTAAAATAATAATACAGGAATAGAGTCTTAACGTAACTTTAAAAACAAAGTATTAATGACTATGACATATATCAATTTTACTTTTGTTACTTTTCCACGATAACAAATGGGATCTATCCCAAAATGAAGAACAATTTTCATGTTAGAAATCTTGTGTTCATTACTTATAATTGATTAGCTGTATTAGCTGTTATTTACTAACATGGGAATTGTCAGAAAATAAAAGTGAATTGAAAGTGATTTCGAACCAAAGGCCAAAGTAGCTGAACAGAAAATGTGGCTGACTTAGAGTTTCTTTTTAGTTCAGCTGCTTTGGACTAACACTAGAAATTAATTTTGAACTACCACAATGTCATTGTGTTGTGATTAACCCCAACATTATTTTTTCCCCACTAAACACTGTATATATATATATATATATATATATATATATATATATATATATAAATTTAAAAGAGATTACAATTTTGGCATACATTTTGCAATTCAACTACAATTTACGTCAGTGAATAAAACATAAAATACCATTTCATATAGCTCTGTGGAAAACATACAATAGTGGAAGCATAATCTTTCTGATTTTAGTTAATATGCTTTTTTTGCATGACACAGAAATAGTTTATTGTCAAACCTGTCAGTATTCCATAGATATTCTCCAGTTAGGTAAGTAATGTGTGGTAGGAATTCCTTTGGAGACCCAAGTTTTGGTGATGGTGCAAGATATAGATATTCTCCAACTACACGAGTTCCCATGTTGCAGGCTCTAGTATTAACAGGGAAACCCCATTTCCTGTTCTTTGAGTGCGTGGAACAGTGGCAAATCTGTCATTACTAATTTTGAACTTGAAACAGTTTGCAGTGTGAGGCCTTGTTTTGTATATATTGTGAAAAATACCCCTTGTTGCAATGGAGTATAATACTTACTGCAGTCATATTTAAAGCAGCAATCTCCTTCCAAAAGTACTGGGTCACTTGTAAATCCAAGAGGACAGTTTATCACTTGGTTTGTACAAAGACTTCTATTACAGACTGTGGGCAAAGAATGACATACAATTAAAATGCATTGCATTGTGCAAATTGTGTTTTGAAACACAAATGGGATGTAGACAGTTTTTGGTATTTATGTTTTGCATTCACTTACTGCATTGATTTTGACTGCAACATGGCTGATTTGGGTCTGATGTCTGTATGAGAATGTATCCTTCCTTATCACAAGAGATGTTTGTGGGGTTTTCACATTGTACCGGTTTGCACTGTACGGTAAGTGAGGTCTCCTCACAGATACACTGTTGGCAGTTGTTTGTCCAGGTTTCTGCAGGCTGTAAACAATATGAAAATGTCACAGTGAATCTTATCATACTGCGGTACGCACAAGTTGTATGTTAAAGGGACACTCCAGACCCCTAAAACACTTTATCTTGCTGAAGTGCTTTATGTGTGAAGTGTGTCCTCTTTTTTTTTTTCATTTTACAAAATAGAACAGTTTTTCTTCACTGTTGCAGTAACAAGCAGGTCCTCAAATTGTGGCATTTCTTAGAGATATAATCCTCATTAGGTGGGATCGATGTTTCTTCAGTCTATAAATATTGCTAAGAGAAATCTATTTATTTCCTTTTTGTTCTCTTCTACAGCAACAAAGATGTGGTATGATATACAACCAAGTATTTATTTAAACTATAATTAGTAATAAAATGAATTTTAATATAATAGCTCTCTAAAATATAGATATTATTGATGTGTTACCTTCAAGACTTTAAATGAGTTGTCTTCCAGTTTAGTTATACAATCCACCTGTATACAGGTGCCACAACACTGATCATCAATTTCTTTAAATCTATATCCCTGTTGGAGACATATATCCAGAGGAAATGTTATTTTAGAAAACAGGTCAGTTCCACTTTTGTGTCAACACTTTATACATTAATGATCCGCAATGATTACCTGTCTACAGTCATCCTGACTCCTTACAGAACATTCCTTGTTTATTCTTGTGGAGACAAACTGCTCATTGGTTTTGTTGCATTCATAATAAGAGCAGTTGTTAATTGAATAGGCTTTATTTGGCTGTGAAACAAACAAAAAACTATGTTCATATTACACTTATAATAGTTAGAGAGAGAGATCATAAAAATTCTGGTTACGTATATTGAATAATATGTACATTATTAATGAGGTACCTCAATAACAATAGTGGTAGCTGAATCCATGATTATTGTACATGCCACTTGTACACATTTCCCACAACATTGATCTTCTACCTCTTCATATTTATAACCCTGATAGAAAAAAATAAATACAATTATTATAGCTATAGGAAATTATGACCCGTGCTGTGCTAATTTATAATGTCAATAATGTCATCAATAAACCTCACCTTTAAACAATCTTTATTGCATGAGATGGATTTACATGTGATCAGATTTAACATGGTATCGGTGTCCTTTTCCGTTGTGCACATACATTCTTTACATGAACCACTCTTTTGAGCAACTGGACTTCCAGGCTAAAGGTGGGGAAAAAATAATGTATAGAATTAGTGAAATTAGAGAAAAAGATACCTCAGGGGGCTATATAGAGGATGGAAAAAACGAGTGCTGACAGCACACAGATATTAATTTTCTAGTCCAACAGTGATTTACCCACATCAAGAGTGAAAACTCAAAGGCTTAAGAAATTAAGGTATTTTCTATCTTTATTCAATACTGTGTTGTACTGCACAAAACATGTGAACTCCGCAAACGTAAACAGAAAAAGTGAACATAAAAGTGAAATGTGAAAAAAACACAAACGTGCTGGTGACTTAAAAAGGAAAGGATCTATGTAGCCTATATGGTGTATTTAGAAATGGCTACTAATATAATTTTCAAATACAAAGCAGGTCATATAGCCATTCAAATGCACCTAATAAAGTATCTTTAGAAAATTAAATAGGAGAATAGTTACCAATATGCAACACAATAACAGGTTGTTGTATCCACACATTTTGAAATCTCCAATAATGCAGTTGAATCAGGTGTGGAGGTGGAATTACATGGGGATAGATCGGTGTGGTCTTTTTAGGTAAATTCCTAACGTGTAGTAACTTCGAGATTGAAAAAATATGTGCTTAGCTTCCCTATATTATAAGTTAGGAGCTCAGTGCTCAGAAGTTGAGGGATAGAAGTTTGAAGATAAAAAACACACAACTATCTATGAGTCTCTAATTAAGAGTGGTTCCGAATGGGAGACAAATATCTGGGATCTGTGCAGCAAAAAGAAGCCTAAATGGGTATTGCATAAATATAAACGCCCCACTAGGACCAAAACATGCCGTTTCCCCAGTTAGATATTTCAATCCTATGTATAAGTATCACACGTCACCCTTATTGTATAACAATTGTTATGTTACACTCTATCTGTAAATTAAAATCCCCCCCTCGATCATCTATCTGAAAAAATATATCAGACCCAATTCTCACTGTCTATCTTACTCCTGCCTTCCAGATAACTGCATAAAGAGAATCTAAAGTAGAAATGTTCGGCTACATAGAGAAGCTAACCAAGTTAAAACAAATTCAGCGTCTAAGCACAACGTGCGTTTTGGCACTTTATGGCGCATTTCTCAAGAGCATTCCACTCAGTCCTATTTTTTACTCTAGGGCCAGGCTTGTCTTGCCCCTTAGGTCTTTTCTGCTTTTTTTTCCAATTAGTGGAATTGGTATAGCATATTCATTCTAGTCTCACTCGTAGTTCTTTCCATTTATACATTTTTTACAGTAAATTATTTGAACAGCTGTGATCTAAATATTTAAACAATGGGCCTTTAGTTGTTTTTTTTAAATGTTTTAATTTCCATTAATTGTTTAGCTAAAATTATTTTTCTTTATAAACATTTATAGCAAGCGAGCTAACGAAGCAGACCATATTTAATCCATAATACAATAATATATACATATATGTTACTTGATTCACCTTTGTTTTAGTTTTTATACATATATCTCACCTGGTACATGGCTTCCTCACTTACACAGACATTCAGAGGCTCTGCAGAAAAATAACAGAAAAACCCAAAGATAATTAAAGTGCATGCTCTTTGAATTTACTTTTAATTTTTAGTGTTTTTGTATAAACAATTAAAACCTTTTTGTAAAATAAATAAATAAACAATAATAATAATACATAAATAGAGTCTTTATGTAACTTTGAAAACAAATTATTAATAACTGTGACCTATATGATTTTACTTGTTGTTCCTTTTATGTGATAGCAAATGGAATCTATCTCAAATTTAAAGATTTTAATTACTTGTTGTTAAAGAGCTATACTTAGGTCTACATTTAGATCTGGAATTCATAGTCAGGGTTATTCAATAACATTGGAATTGTCTGGAAATAAATGTGAATAAAAATAAATAGTTTATTGTCAAAGCTGTCAGTATTCCATAGATATTCTCCAGTTAGGTAAGTAATGTGTGGTAGGCATTCCTTTGGAGACCCAAGTTTTGGTGATGGTGCAAGATATAGATATTCTCCAACTACACATGAGTTCCCATGGTGCAGACTCTAGTACTAACAAGGAAACCCCATTTCCTTGAGTGTGTGGGACAGTGGCAAATCTGTCATTACTAATTTTTAACTTGAAACAGTTTGTAGTGTGAGGCCTTGTTACAACAGAGTATAATACTTACTGCACTCATATGTAAAGCAGCAATCTCCTTCCAAAAGTACCGGGTCACTTGTAAATCCAAGAGGACAGTTTTTCACTTGGTTTGTACAAAGCCTTTTATTACAGCCTGTGGGTGAAGAATGATGTACAATTAAAATGCATTGCATTGTGCAAATTGTGTTATGAAACATTTAACACAAATGGGATGTAGACAGTTTTTTTTTTATTTGTGTTTTGAATTCACTTACTGCATTGATTTTGACTGCAACATGGCTGATTTGGGTCTGGTGTCTGTACGAGAATGAATCCTTCTTTATCACAAGACATTTTTGAGGGGTTTTCACATTGTACCGGTTTGCACTGTACGGTAAGTGAGGTCTCCTCACAAATACACTGTTGGCAGTTGTTTGTCCAGGTTTCTGCAGGCTGTAAACAGAATATTAAAATGTCACAGTGAATCATATCATATTGCGGTTTGCACAAGTTATATGTTAAAGGGACACTCCAGACCCCCCAAAAACTTTATATTGCTGAAGAGCTTTATGCGTGAAGAGTGTGTCCTATTTTTTTTTTTCTAATTTAATAAAATAGAACATAATATCTTGCACAATTGCACAGTGACAAAATAATTATCAATTCCACATAAGGTGGGATCCACATTTCTTCAGGTTATAAATATATTTTCAACTGGTAACTTTTTTACTATATATTTATATTTTTTAATATAAAGAAAGAAAGTGAGAGAGAGAGAGATTTAGGTTTCCCTTTTTGAGGCAAGGATGGAAAACACTTTAATATGCTTATTTTGCTTCTCTTCTACAGCTACAAAGATGTGTGATGATGTACTACCGAGTATTTATTTTAACTATGATTAATAATAATAATTCTAATATAATTATGATTAATTCTAATTATATGATTCAATGAAAATTATTAATTCTAATTCTCATTTTATATATATTATAGTAAAAAATGCACTATTTTTAGAAATCATGTACTAACATATTTGGCATTATAGATGTGTTACCTTCAAGACTTTAAATGAGTTGT
This sequence comes from Pelobates fuscus, assembly GCF_036172605.1. Lineage (NCBI taxonomy): Eukaryota > Metazoa > Chordata > Amphibia > Anura > Pelobatidae > Pelobates > Pelobates fuscus. Next base: position 97,657,638 of record NC_086328.1, read on the forward strand.
CTTTCAGTTTAGTTATACAATCCACCTGTATACAGGTGCCACAACACTGATCGTCAAGTTCTTTAAATCTATATCCCTGTTGGAGAAAAACAGGTCAGTTCCACTTCTGTGTCAACATTTTATACATTAATGATCCGCAATGATTACCTGTCTACAGTCATCCTGACTCCTTACAGAACATTCCTTGTTTATTCTTGTGGAGACAAACTGCTCATTGGTTTTGTTGCATTCATAATAAGAGCAGTTGTTAATTGAATAGGTTTTATTAGGCTGTGAAACAAACAGAAAACTATATTAATATTGCACTTACAGTAGTTAAACACACACACACACACATATATATATATATATATATATATATATATATATATATACACACTATATCTAAAGTGAGATCATAGAAATTCTGGATACTTTTATTGAATAATATGTACATTATTAATGAGGTACCTCAATAACAATAGTGGTAGCTGCATCCATGATTATTGTACATGCCACTTGTACACATTTTCCACAACACTGATCTTCTACCTCTTCATATTTATAACCCTGATAGAAAAAAAAATAAATACAATTATTATAGCTATAGGAAATTATGACCCGTGATGTGCTAATTTATAATGTCAATAATGTCATCAATAAAGCTCACCTTTAAACAATCTTTATTGCATGAGATGGATTTACATGTGATCAGATTTAACATGGTATCGGTGTCCTTTTCCGTTGTGCACATACATTCTTTACATGAACCACTCTTTTGAGCAACTGGACTCCCAGGCTAAAGGGGGGGGGGGGGGGAATAGCATATAGAATTAGTGAAATTGGTATAGCATAATCATTCTAGTCTCCCTCATAGTTCTTTCCATTTATACCTTTTTGATAATAAATTATTTGAACAGCTGTGATCTAAATATATAAACAATAGACTTTTATTTTTAAAATGTTCTCATGTTCATGAATTATTTAGCTAATTTTTCTTTTCTTTATTAACATTTATAGCAAGCAAGCTAAAGAGGCAGACCATATTTAATCCATAATACAAAAAAAAAAATATATTTTACTTGATGCACCTTTGTTTTAGTTTTTCTAGATATATCTCACCTGGTATATGGCTTCCTCACTTACACAGACATTCAGAGGCTCTGTAGAAAAAATAACAGAAAAACCCAAAGATAATTAAAGTGCATGTGCTTTGAATTTACTTTTAATCTTTAGTATCTTTGTATAAACAATTAAAACAGTTTGTCAAAAAGCAAAACAAAAATAATAATACAGGAATATGGTATTTAAGTAAGTTTTACAATGAAGTATTAATAACTATGACCTATATTATTTTCTTACTTTATTTATTTTGTTACTTTTCCATGATAACAAATTGAATCTATCTAAAATTGAAAGATTTTCATGGTTGAAATCATGTTTTCATTTCTTATAGTTGAGGAACTATACTTGGGACTACGTTTAGATCTGGAATTACAAGTCAAGGTTATTTACTAACATTGGAATTGTCAGGAAATAAATGTGAATATAATGAAATAGTTTACTGTCAAAGCTGTCAGTATGCCATAGATATTCTCCAGTTAGGTTAGTAATGTGTGGTAGGCATTCCCTTGGAGATCCAAGTGTTGGTGATGGTGCAAGATATATATATTCTCCAACTACACGAGTTCCCAGGTTGCAGACTCTAGTACTAACATGGGAACTCCATTTATTGTGTGTGGGACAGTGGCAAATCTGACATTACTAATTTTTTAACTTGAACCGTTTGTGGTGTGAGGCCTTTCACTGTTTTGTATCTATTGAGACAAAAGACCCCCTTGTTGAAATAGAGTATAATACTTACTGCACTCATATGTAAAGCAGCAATCTCCTTCCAAAAGTACTGGGACACTTGTAAATCCAAGAGGACAGTGTTTCACTTGGTTTGTACAAAGACTTCTATTACAGCCTGTGGGTGAAGAATGTGTACAATTAAAATGTATTGCATTGTGCAAATTGTGTTATGAAACATTGAACACAATTAGGATGTCAACAGTTTTGGCATTTGATTTTCACGTACTGCATTCATTTTGACTGCAACATGGCTGATTTGGTTCTGGTGTCTGTACGAGAGTGAATCCTTCTTTATTACAAGAGATGTTTGCTTGTTTTTGACAATGCACCGGTTTGCACTGTACGGTAAGTGAGGTCTCCTCACAGATACACTGTTGGCAGTTGCTTGTCCAGGTTTCTGCAGGCTGTAAACAGAATATGAAAATGTAACAGAGAATCTTATCATACCACGGTTTGCACAAGCTGCATGTTAAAGGGACACTCAATACCCCTAAAACACATTATTTTGCTTTATGGGGGAATAATGTGTCCTATTTTTTTCTCTTCAATTTACAAAATAGAACAGTTTTTCTTCACTGTCACAGTGACAAAATAATCCTCAACTTTGTAGCACATATACGAGACATAATCCTCATTAGGTGGGATCCATATTTCTTCAGGCTATAAATATTGGGAAGAGCAATGTATTAATATTTTCAACTTGTATTTTTTTTTTACATTATATATATAAACATAGAGAAAGAAAGTGAGAGAGAAAGCGTTTTAGGTTCCCCTTTTTGAGGCAAGATTGGAAAACACTTTAGTTCATTTTTTTTTCTTCTCTTCTACAGCAACAAAGATGGGCGATGATGTACAAACGAGTATTTCTTTTAACTACAATTAATATTAAGTATAATATTATAAAAACTGTCTAAAATAAAGCATTTTTTGGAAACATGTATTAACATATTACATATTATAGATATGTTACCTTCAAGATTTTAAATGAGTTGTCTTCCAGTTTAGTTATACAATCCACCTGTACACATGTGCCACAACACTGATCGTCAAGTTCTTTAAATCTATATCCCTGTTGGAGACAAATATCCAGAGGAAATGCTATTTTAGAAAAAAGGTCACTTTCACATTTACATGTGTGTCATTGCTTTATGCATTCATGGTCTGCAATAATTACCTGTCTACAATCATCCTGACTCCTTACAGAACATTTCTTGCTTATTCTAGTGGAGACAAACTGCTCATTGGTTTTATTGCATTCATAATAAGAGCAGTTGTTGATGGAAAAGGTTTTATTAGGCTGTGAAACAAACAAAAAATATATGAATATTGCACTTACAATAGTTATATATATATATGCACTATAACTAGAGAGAGAGAGAGATCATAGAAGTTCTGGATACGTTTATTGAATACGTATTGTTATAAGGTACCTCAATAACAATAGTGGTAACCGCATCCATGAATATTGTACATGCCACTTCTACACATTTTCCACAGCACTGGCCTTCTACCTCTTCATATTTAGAACCCTAAAAAAAAAAAAGTATTATAGCTACAGGAAATTATGGCCCAAGATGTGCTAATTTGTAACGTCAATAATCTAATCAATAAACCTTACCTTTGAGCAGTCTTTATTGCAAAAGATTGATTTACATGTGATCAAATTTAACATGGTATTGGTGTCTTTTTCATTTGTGCACATACATTCTTTACATGAACCACTCTTTTGAGCAACTGGATTCCCAGGCTAAAAGTCAAACAAATAATGGATAGAATTAGTTTGTGAATTATATAGCATAATCATTCCAGTTTCTCTCATAGTTATTTCCATTTTTACATTTTTGACAATAAATTGTTTGAACAGCTGTGATCTAAATATATAAACAATAGCCTTTTATTTGTTTTATGTTTATTTTTAAAATGTTCTCATGTTCATGAATTATTTAGCTAATATTTTTTTTTTGTTTGTTTATTAACATTTACACCAAGCAAGCTAACGTGGCTGGTCATTTGGTAAGCCATAAAATGAAATATATATATTTTACTTGGTGCGCCTTTGTTTTAGTGTTTATACATATATCTCACCTGGTGTACGGCTCCCTCACTTACACAGACATTCATAGGCTCTGTAGAAAAATAACAGAAAAACACAGAAGATAATTAAACTGCATGATCTTTTAATTTACTTTATATCTTTTGGTTTTTTTTTTTATAAACAATTAAAACCTTTTGTAATTTTTTATAAAATAATAATTAATACAGGAATAGAGTAAGTAACATTAAAGACAAACTATTAAAACTGTGACCTATATAATTTTACTTTTGTTACTTTTTCATGATAACAAATGGTAACTATCTCAAAATGAAGAAAAACGTTCATGTTAGAAATCTTGTTTTCATTTCTTATAGTTAAGGAGGTATACTTGGGATTACATTAGGCCTGGAATTACTAGTCAGTATTCTTAAATAACATGGGAATTGTCAGGAAATAGGAGTGAATTGAAAGTGAATTTCAAACAGAAGGCCAAAGTAGCTGAATTGAAAATGTGGCTGACTTAGAGATCTGTCTCAGTTCCACTGCTTTGGCCTGACATTAGTTAATTTTGTTGTGAATAACCCCAACATTATTTTTTTCCTCAATGAACACTGACTATTGATACATTTAAAAATATATTACTATTCTAGCATACACTTTACAATGCAACCACAATTTACTGTAGTGAATGGCACATAAAATACAATGTTTAAAAACTTTGTGGAAATACACAATAGTGGATCCATAATCGTTCTGATTTTAGTTAAAACAAACTTCTTGCATGACATCAGATATAGATATTCTCAAAATACACATGAGTTTCCATTTTGCAGGCTCTAGCGCTAAGGCGGAAACTCCATTTGTTGTTCTTTGTGAGTGTGGGACACAGAGATTTTGCATGGCAAAACTGACATGAAACAATTTGTAGTTTCACGTTCCATGCCTTTCATTGTCTTCCATTTCTTGTGAAAAATGGACCCCTTGTTGAATGGAGTATAACACTTACTGCACTCATATGTAAAGCAGCAATTCCCATCCAAAAGTACTGGGACACTTGTAAATCCAAGAGGGCAGTTTATCACTTGGTTTGTACAAAGACTTCTATCACAGCCTGTGGGTGAAGAATGTGTACAATTAAAATGTATTGCATTGTGCAAATTGTGTTATCATGAAACATTGAACACAATTGGGATGTCAACAGTTTTGGCATTTGATTTTCACGTACTGCATTCATTTTGACTGCAACATGGCTGACTTGGGTCTGGTGTCTGTACAAGAATGAATCCTTCTTTATTACAAGAGATGTTTGCGTATTTTTCACATTGTACCGGTTTGCACTGTACGGTAAGTGAGGTCTCCTCACAGGTACAGTTTTGGCAGTTGCTTGTCCAGGTTTCTGTAGGCTGTAAACAGAATATGAACATGTCACAGAGAATCTCGACATATTGCGGTATTCACAAGCTGCATGTAAAGGGACACTCCAGACCACTAGGGCACTTTATCTTGCTGAAGTGCTTTATGTGGGAAGAGTGTGTCTTACGTTTTCTTCATTTTACAAAAAGTGCAGATTTCAATAGAAATTGGCACATTTAAAAATTAACTTTGGTACTCCTCTTTAACTGTCAATCACACAACCAGTCCTATTGCTTCCAGGTTGTTTAGCTCAGTAGAGCTAAACTTAAAAGGCAGGCAATTGCCCAGAGAAGTCTTTGATTGGATGGTCACAAAATATCTGGGCTGGGTTAGAAGAGGAGGACTTGCAAAGGCTTTAGACAAGAGATGTGAGGTCATTGTGGTTTGTAGATTTCATTGTTTTTTTATTAACCCCAATTAAAAAATGCATAATGAAATTAATTGTTTTCATGAAGGGTATATCTATTAAACAGTAATTATTTTGTACTTGTCCCTTTAAGTTATACTGTGGGGATCCACATTTGTATATTAAGTAGGCAGAATATATAATCAATAACATATATGCTTTCTTTTTATGTCTATCTGCTTTGTCTAAAGAATAAAATGTTAGTCACCTGTTTGGGCATTCCATCAGGTCCAACGCAAGCTAAAAGATTAAAAAGATGAATTATAGAAGTCTTTTACATGTTAAAAGAAAAAAACAATGTGGTCATAATGATGACTACAATTTAAACTTCCACAAAGTTTGTGCATAGCATAATGTAGTAACATTAAATTATTTAAACATGATAGTGTTGGTAAGGTGGGACTGGGGTATACATTTTCCTCAAGAAACTAGCATGAAGAATTTGTGGATTACTGCCTCCCAGCAATATTCTTCTGCAATTAGAATCAACTTGCAGTGTCTTTTTTGCAGAGTATGGAAGGTGTTAGCAAACAGGGAGGAATTGTAAAGGGCCTTGTGTTGGTTTGGTCTTGGGCTGGTTGCTCAGAGTGTCAATGTT